>NC_137654.1:29569471-29835892 GCF_963422515.1 Blennius ocellaris
GCCGGGAGCGCCACGGCCGGAGAACAAAGAGGCCGCGAGGGACGAGGTGGGGAAGGACGACGGAGGGGACCCCATGGAGGAAGGCGGCGTAGAGTTCGCCGGGTCCGGAAGAGACAGAGCGGGCCTTTACGGCGAGATGGCCAGCCCGAACTCCGGATCGCCGGGACCCATCCGGCTGCCCAACGGGAAGCTGCAGTGTGAGATCTGTGGGATGATCTGCATCGGGCCCAACGTGCTGATGGTGCACAAGCGGAGCCACACGGGTGAGACAGAAGTGACCCCGGGGGGGGGTCACTGAGGTCGCGCCGGCCACCACCAGGTGTCCGTTTAACCCCCCCCGGATTTATCTGATTTATCTTTTTTAAAAGTGACCGTGTGTGATGCCATCATAGGTGAGCGGCCCTTCCAGTGCAACCAGTGCGGGGCCTCCTTCACCCAGAAGGGAAACCTGCTGCGCCACATCAAGTTGCACTCAGGAGAGAAGCCTTTCAAGTGTCCCATCTGCAATTACGCCTGCCGCAGGAGGGACGCGCTGGCGGGACACCTGCGGACGCACGCCGGTAAATCTTCCGCTGTTAAACTCATCTTCACTTCTTGGTAAAGAACGACCCTTCGCGATGAGGCTGCCACAGTCACACCTGGGCCTGTTTTTTGACGCGTTCAGGATATTTAGTGAAGTGAGAAGACGAATCTGTGAAACAAACAACAGGTGAATGTGAGAGACTTGGGCTTCATTAGAAAGGTCCGTTTCCTCTGCCTCTTGAAGACGAGGGGAAATCGGTTTCTTGCTTCTGTAAAACACAACATAATGACATTTAACAGTAAGTCGAAGCAGGAAATCCTGTTGTGTTTTCAATTTTCTCAGCACACGTTCGCCAGGTGTTCGTGCTACAGCGTTGGTACGGTAAGCCCCGGTCGGTCTTGACGGCACCTCGGGGGTTCGTTTTTCTCAGAAAAGACGATTTGACGTCACTCTTTCCGACGGCTTACTCGGGTGGAGCGTTGCGGTGAATCGCTGGGCGTCTTGTCTTCAGTCTGTGACGGCCACACCGATCAGTTTCAGGAATTTTCAAGCGAAGGGGAAACCCACTCCTCTCGATTAAAATCTCTTAAACCCTACCGTTTGTCTGAAACTTCAGATGTGTTTCACTGGGAGGTGATTTTAGCCTGAAATCAATTAAATTCTTCTTCTTCTTCTTGGATTGCAGTTTCCTCTCCGACTGTAGGAAAGCCTTTCAAGTGCAGCTACTGCAGCCGAAGCTACAAACAGCAGAGCACATTGGAGGAACACCTGGAGCGCTGTCACAGTTACCTGAAGACCCTGGACCCTCCGACGGTCGTCAACACGCAGACGAGCCAGGGTAACCCCGTCGCACAAAACGCCCCGCGTCCCGTGTTTGTTCACTTTACTCGACGCCTCACCGGATTGTTTGGCTTTCAGGCGAAGAGTCAGTGAAGATGGAGACGATTACAAAGCCTGCACCTCAGCCATCCAACAACAAAATTCACTTTGTGGACCGACTGTCTATCAGCATCACCAAACGAAAGAGGTCCACGCCACAGAAGTTTTTAGGTGAGTTTGATGGAATGAGATGACGAGACGGTCAGACCTGTGTCGTGTACAAAGCTGGAATGTGTTTTTTTATTTTTTTTTGGGGGGGGGGGGGGGTTTGACACCGACAGGTGAAAAGCACATGCACCTTGACCCACCGGAAGCACCTTACGAATTGTCCTCCGGCTCCGAGAAAGAAGGCGACCTCGCCGGCTCCCGCTCGGCCGGCGAGTCGGTCGGCTCACGTCTCCACTGCGCCCGGAGCAAAGGCGACAGCCGCGGGTCGCCGGCGCTGTCTCAGCTCCACCCTGCCTTCCTGTCGGAGCTCCGCACGGTCATGGGCTCCCTCAACAGCAACGCCACTCCTCAGGGCCCCCGGGGCCACGGCGGCGTGGGCGGCGGCGGCGGCGGCCTGGCCGGGCGAGAGGCGGGCGAAGGCCGCGACCATCAGCCCTCAGCACACAGCCATAACACCTCACCCAACGGCTGCCCCGACTCGACGGACACCGAGAGCACAGCGGAAGAGCAGAGCACAAGGGCCGCCGCCCCGACCAGTACCTCCAGCAACCACCACCTCCACTACCAAATCCCGGCGCTGCCGCGCGGCCACCCGACTTCCAGCCCCGGCCAGGCCAAAGACTTGGACCCCGAGTGGGAGAGGGCGTGTCCTGCGCCCGCCGCCGCCGCCGCCGCCGCCACCGCCATGGCGGCCAAGAGGAGCCCCGTGTCGCCCCTCACCTCCAGGGACACGGTGCAGGTGCTGGACAGGGAGGGCCGGGCCGTGCGCTCCTTCCACTGCCGGCACTGCCGCATCCTCTTTCTGGACCACGTCATGTTCACCATCCACATGGGCTGCCACGGCTTCCGCCAGCCGTTCGAGTGCAACATCTGCGGCCACCGCAGCCAGGACCGCTACGAGTTCTCCTCTCACATCAGCCGCGGCGAGCACCAGGTGGGCTGAGGAGGGGGGGGGGGATGGTGGCGGGGCTCACGTTTGTTCTGCACCAGATCAGTTGCTTTAAATTCCACGAGTACAAGGATAGGAGTCAAAAGAGAATCCGCAATTTTTATTCTGAGAATATTTATCACGCCGAGACGGGAGAAGCCAGCGAGAAATACCTTCACTGCGGCCAAGTCGACGTTTAGTGGAGGCAAATTACATTCTATGATTGATTGCGCTCCCTCTATCAAATCGTTGTTTTTTTTGTTTTCTTTTTTTAAGCGAAACTACCGGTTTTGCTTCGAAAGTGCCTTCTTTGGGGGGGGGAAGAAATTCCTCTTTACTTAGAAAAAAAAAAAAAAATTATAATACGATAAGAATGGGAGTGGGGAGCTGGTGCTGAGAAATCTCGACGAGCCATCTTTTCCTAAGTGATTTTACGTAGTCAGCACTTTTAGGGGATCGTGTGCACATGCGGACGGTGAAAGCGATGGCGCGTACATCCGGAGAAGCGTGTTGCTTTGGCGTGCACCGAGAGCTGGGCGTTTTGTGTGCTCGGTGACTTTAATATGCACTGAGAGCTTCTTGTGCCTCTGGATTTTGGGAGGAGCGTTTTGTCGCGGACGGAGCACAGAAACGGATTGCCTTAACTCCCACAGTGGTGCACCGTTGTGGGGATACACATTGTTTACAGCGCGGTTTTTAATGGCGTGTGTGGAGTCAACACTGGAGAGAGAGAGAGAGAGAGAGAGAGAGAGAGAGAGAGAGAGCATTCAGGACAAAGTGAGACCATAGAGGAAGTGAAAAACTTGAAAAAAAAAAAAAAAAGAAGAAACTCCTGAGCTTGAAATGGGAGTTCAGGGCTCAAATATCAAATAGGATTTGGGATTTTTAAAGCGAGCCTTAGAATACTGGTGCAGATCAGACTGTGAGCCGTGTCGTGTACATTAAAGAGCCTGTCTGAGATGGCCCAGGGTGCTATACCTTACTGGGAATGCACTTTTTTTTTTTAGGTTCCCTGCTTATATATGAACGTCTGCACTTGATGGCTTTACAGTTTTATTTTTTATTTCTGTGATTGTTCTACTGCACTGATATGGCATTGTCACGACAAGTGATCCTCTGACGGAGCCCTGCCTCCTCCCGAGTCCCACGGCGTCGCACCGGCTCTGCACTCAAAAGTTTGCTGCAATGTGTGTGTGACTGAGAATTTAAATATCAGTTCGACAAAAAAAAAAAAAAAAACACCAAAAAAAACCTGTTATTTTCTGGGTCTGGCACTGAGATAAAAAAAAAAAAACGATTTCCATAATGTGAGTTAAATTATTTAAAATTCAATCAGCAGCAAATCAGTTTAAATCCGTTCAGTTATCACTTGTGATGATCTATTTAGTGTCGTTTGTTTTTTCTGCCTTGGTGTATTTAATCAGCTATATTCCAAATCTTATCCAGCATATTCCTCAAAGTCCATGAAATGTTACCTCCTGCTTCTTTATAGCACCCAAATACCTTATTGCTACAGTACGGTGAGTTATCTGATCATGTTAATATTGGGAACACGAATGAGACCAAACTCAGTATTCTTACTTGTTATCGTGGGTTTGCTGCTTCATAGTTTAACTTGATTTCCTTTACTAGCGGGCAAAATGTACTTGAAACCGTTTGAGAAAAAAAAAGTAATCTAATAAAAATGCACTTGGTTTGATAAAGTAGAGAAATGTGTGTGTGAATGGAATATAGCATGTGTGCTTGTCATTTTATTTTCTGCTTTTAACCTGAATTGTGAATTTTATTTAAGTTTTCTTTTAGTTTTTTTTTTTAAATGTGAAGTAATTTCAAGAAGTGAAAATGAGGCATGGGATCTTTCTTTGTTTTCTTTTCTTTGTTTTTTTTTTGTCTCCTTGTGTGGATTTAATGTTATACAAAAAAAAAATATTTTGTGAATGATGTAACATGACAAAACACTTTACCTCAAAGTTAAAGATGTACAACTGCCTCATTATTTCAAAAGGTCATGTTGCTTTCTGAGATGTTCTTGCAGTTACAGATGCGTGCCCCTCGATATTCTCAAGACTTTTTACTGTCAATAAAGTTGCATTTATTGTAAAAGTGATCCTCCGGAGTTTGACTATGAACGCATCCACACCTCATTAACTTTCCTTTAAATTGTATTTATTTATTTATTTTTTGTAATTTATTGTGAAAAAGTTTGAAGCAGCAACAGTTTGAACAAATCTCGCCCCTCATTTCTACTCATCATGAAGATAAACCTCAATTATTAATTTAATTCGAATTGCTTATGTGCACATTGTGGACCTGTTCGACTTCATTAAATGACTGAAAATTTGCAGCTTATTTCAAATTGATTTTTCTTTTCATATTGGTCGTAAAATTTCACACCAAAGTAAGAAGAATATTTAAAATATATAAGAAACACCTGAGTGTTCAAACTGGACTTTTACTGTCTTAACATGACATAACCTTTAAAACTAAAAGGATTACTGATGATACATGTAAATATGATGTGATGTGACTGATGTGAATGTTTTGTTTTGTGATTTCCCAATGACGTCCTCAGATTTTCATCTCAGTTGAAGCAATTTTTAATAATGATGTGGTTGTCATTTGCTGCTCATCTCTTAAAATTAATTTAGTAAAACGCATTCAATGATGCCTTATTTTATTGAACTCTCAAAAATGTCATCTATATAAAACCTATTTGTCTCTACAGAGTATTACGTCTTACTCTGATATGTGTATTTTCTCACATCACCATTCGGATGAAGGCAAAAGCAAACAGTTTCAATCCGAAAAGAAATATCACTGAGGCATTGATATAACATGGAAAATTATTTTGTTCTACTATGTGATCAGATTTTTCACATCTAAAGTGTTAATGCACATAAATCACACAGATATCACCGAGTAAAAGTCTGCAAATCCCATCTCAAACTGAGAATTTATTCACTGCAATGCAAGACTGCTCCTTTTTTTGGTGTTAATTTTATTTATTTATTAAATCATAGTGTATGTGTTTAATGTTGCTCCACTGATAAACTGCGAAAAACTGAAATTTTATACAGAATTTATTAATTGACTGAAAGAAAATACAAATATGAAGCGAAAAACAAGCTCTATTTTTCCCCTTAAATATAATAAATATAATAAGAATGCTCATTTAAGACTCACAGGAAGGAAGTAGTACTTCCGTCCAGAACCAGTAAAAATGGCTGAACTTTCCGGAGCCTCGTCACAGTTTCAGGTACTTTTACACACATTGTGCTTCATCACTTTTACATTCGAACACGATATTAACACAGAACATAACGGAGTTTTAGCTCTATTTGCTTTCAGCCAATTAATTAAATCATAAAATGTTACACAAACAACAATCACTTTTGCGATTATTACTTGTGTCCAATTGATATTTTAATTAATGTTTGAGTACGAACAGCTTTGAAAAGATTTCAGGGGGATGATTAATCAAATTAAAAGTGATTCGTTAATAATAACATGGACGTTTATTAGATGTGTAATTCTGCTGTTCAGCCGCCAGATGGCAGTCTTTTACAACGACTCTTTAATGTTTGCAGTTTGCCCTCGGCGCTTGTCTGAAGGCTCAGACATTCAAGGCCAAATAGTTGTGGAAAGTGTTTTGGGTGGGATCTGTGGGAAAATACACTGATGCACATTATATATCTGTTGTTCATTTACAAGTAGTTCACTGCTTTCCCATTGCATGTGAGGAGAGCTCATTAGTTAGTATAATTGTCCAATGGAAACCAAGTGTGTTCTGGGCTTAAACATCTCACCACTGCTTAATGTGTTGTGTTCAGAGCAGCCGTTTGGCTTTAGAGCGCAGGTGGGATTTTCTCAGTCTTTAATTCCTTCTCTTTAAACTAACATACCAGATACGTCACCTCGCCGATGAAGGCAAGATTGAAATCGTTTGCTTAAACTCTTAAATTATGATTGAGGCACTTTGGCTGCTCGACAGATGTATTTGCTGGTATCGGCATCAAAACGATCGTTGCGTCCGACTTGCACGCCCATTTGTGGGAAAGACGATCCGCTGCCACATGCGGCCACGTTAAAACTAAGACGTTTTCCCACACGGCCCGCCGGGGCGCTACGCAAATGGCCTGCGAGAGGCTAATGGCATCGACTAATGCACTTACTGTGCCGCGTGGGCTCCGCAAAGGACGAGTCGATCACTCAGCTGCAAAGTGTCAGGCGAGGACACGGTCAGGTGCATTCGGAGTGCGGCTACATTCTTGGCGTTGTCTTCGGCTCGTGTGTTAAGAGACCGTTTTAACCCAAACCGACGACATTTTGCCGGTGTTTACCTCACTCTCTGGACGCCGTCAGCGTCGGACACGCGCTGTGTTTAATATCACGAAATTAAACAGTCCTTGTACTACACACAGATATAAAATAATACTACATCGTTTTTGTTTTTTTTTCAGGGTGTAAAATGTATTGGAAGGATTGCGGGAGGATTTCTTTTTGGGGGGGGATTGCTCTGGAAGTGATTAGGCCTCAAAGCCTTGGTGGGTATACTGCAGAGAGACAAGGGAGGGTGGGAGACTGTGTCTATAGAAGAGTGAGTGGGACACGGAAAGAAAAATGTTTTGAGAGACGGAGACCAGGGCGGTTCTCTTATGCAAGCAGTTTCTCAGTGTGCATGTCGATTGGAAGATGTGTGGCTCCTGTGGTTGGCTGTCCCCTGTGTCACTGCCTTTAAAAAAAAAAAAAACTAAACAAAAAACACTTGCCAAGAGAAATGTCTTCTTTACAGGCTTTGGCTGCCAGATGCTGCGGATAATGGATCGGACTGCAGAGGGAATGATGGAGAGGTGTGTTCAGCACACTGTTGGGTCACACACACACACACACACACACACACACACACACACACACACACATCGGCACAGTCCAGAGGTGCCACATTTTGTGTACGAGGGGAAGTAGCCTTGTGTGCGTCCGCGGAGCTGTGAAGTAACATGCAGGGGGGGGGGGGGGGGGGGGGGGTGGTCGATGGGAAAAGTGTGTCTGCAAAGGAGTCGGAGCCAGTGACACAGGAATGTGTCACAGTTCCTGCAAGCCGCTCAGCCCCTAAACTGCAGCAAATAAACATTCCTCCGCTGCTGTGTCAGTGCTGAGCCCTCGCCCGCCGTCGCTGTAAAACACAGCCTGTAATTAAAACCAAAAAACTTGCGCATTTCTCCTTTTGTTTCCAGCAGCGGTACCAGATTGCGCACGATTGCCGCGTGCCTTCGGAGAGTTCCCAGCGGCCGCGGCGGAGCTGCAAGAGGTGGCGTGTTGTGGTCGAGGGAGCATCACTACCCGACTCATCTTTCCCGTTAAAGGGAGGAGATTGGTGGGTGGTGGGTGGTGGGTGGGGGGGGTGTAGTTAGAGGAATTTCGACCTGCCTGTGATTTGTAATGATGACATATGCAGCACATGTGACCCCTCAAATTCTCAATTTTAGATGTGGATTGCTGAAAAGTACCAATAATGCAGTCACAACAGAAATAACCGTCGCCTATTTTTTTCTCTCTCTCTCTCATTAAATGTCAGTTTTAATTCTACTTTAACATGAGAGGAATTTTCTCACGGCTTTGTGGAGTTTGAATGCTCTCTCCAGATACTCGGGTTTATTCTTCCACGGTGCAAAAGCGTGCTTTACAGCAGGGGCGTCAAACATAAGGCCCGTGGGCCAGAACCGGCCCCCGGACAGGCCGCGACCTGGTCCATCAGAACAACAAGCACGTGGTAGAAATGTCAAAGAAAACATTGATGTTTTTCACAGATTTCCCCGGAGTAGCAAACGTAACACAACACTGAGACCCGAGCTGAGATATCAGTGATGCTACAAATTGGCTCTATGTTGACATTGTAGTAGTTTGAGTTTGTAATTGGTTTTGTGAGAATATAGACATTTTCTATCATTTATACTCTGCAACAAAGAAGAACTTCAAAGGGGTCATATTATGCAGCTTTTCAACACTTTCACATGTTCTTGTTGGTTGAAAGATGTTGTATTTAAAGTTTCTTTGATCTTCCTCTATTAGAATTCTGGATCGTAGGAGCTGCATTCAGAATCTGCTGTGTCTGTGTGAGCTGGACTGGCTCCGCCCCCACACACACGCCCATCTATGGGAAGATGGAGGAAGTACTTCCTCTCGTGGCGCCATGTGCCAGAGCAGAGCTGCCTGATTGTGGGAGGAGTCAAAAGGGGGAGGGGCCTACCTTGATTGTGATTGGCTAAAACCCCCGATGACACAATATAGGGTTTGAGTTCTGATTGGCTGCTTGGAGCAACACACTTTTTAAAACCTGGAACAAGCCGGGGAGAGAGAGGACACACTTTCTTCACTTCGGGGGCGTCGTTCCAGGTCTGGGGACGATTTTTACTGCTGGAGAACCTTTAGGAAGTGAGTTTTGCAGACTATGAGCCCTTTTAATTAAAAATTTATTAAGGTGCTTTTTTTTACCTGTCCGACCCACTTGAGCTGAAATTTTGTTGTCAAACACTCTAAAATGTGTTTGACACACCTGCTTCAGAGGATAATTAATATTATTGATTTATTTGTGTGATTGTGAGTGTTTAACTGAAAAAAGAAAATACTTGGACCAACTTACTAAACGCTTCAATTGTTATATTGAAGCGTTTAGTTTTATTTATGCATTTAGAAGCACAATATTTTGTTACCTTCCGTTTGACCTTGATCTAATTCATTTATCTTAAGTATTTTCTTTTTTTAAGTGTGGGAGTTGTCTGTCTCTTAAACTGAGTAACCAGACTTAAAGAAATGGCCAGATAACGTTGACAACAAGCAACAAATCAGCCAACAATCATCTCGTTCTTATTAAAGGGAAAAGTTGAAGGCTATAATGGAAAACGACTGCTCTAAATACAGTTTCCGCCTCCTCTGGACATTGTTCTACAGAGAATTTAAAAAAAATAACAGCAGTTCTTCACACTCACTATTAGACGGTTTCACATCAGGACGAGTAGAAGTGTGAGCGTTCAATACAGCCAGTTTGATTTGAACAAACGCAGACTTCATCCTCGCTGACAGGTGAAATTATGCTCCGGCTCATGATGTGTCACGTGGATCCCGCCGCAGTTTGTGCTCGGATTTCGGAGCTGAACTGTTGCTGTGCCGTACCCATACATTGTCAGATGTCTGTAAACACACTCCACCGTTGGTTGCCCTTGCCCAGCATTTCTCCCCCCCCCCCCCCCCCCCCCCCTACCCCCCCTGTCATTACGGCTCTGTTTACAGGAGGTCTTACAGTACTTGCTAGCGTATCATCTGCTTGGAGGATTTATCGTGGTCTGAAGTCGCGCCGTGACGCACGGTTTTTCCGTCGGAACGCGCTCTGACATGGCACTTTGTCTGTTTGTTGCCACTGGTCTGGCCGGGCCAGGTTAACCACTCACAGATGTGTAAACGAGGGAGTTTGTACTTTTTCACGGCGGATAATTGTTCTCGCCAATCTACCAGATCTCATGTCTCGGAGCGTGCGACGAGCCGGAGACCTTTTATTTATTTATTTACTTATTTTTTTTCTCAAAGAGGAGATTAGTTTGAGGCGAGGTTTCACGGAGATGATGCGTTTATCTCCGCGGACTCGCGGCGAAGAGGGGGTATTTACCGTCGGCGAAGGATGAGCCGAGAGGGAGGAGGAGGAGGCCGTCGAGACGAGACAGTCTGGAGGGGTTTTTTTTTTTTCTGTTTGTTTGTTTTGTGTCTGTCTCTGCCTTTGCGACGGAAATCGAGTCCCCGTGAAGAAAACGCTCATTAGTAGGCGGAGAAATGTGACAAGTCGCGTCACGGTGACGGTTGAGAGGAGCAGCGGTTATGGTCGAGTTTAGAGTAAGTGCAGGAAATGAAAGTGTGTGTGTGTGTGTGTGTGTGTGTGTGTGTGTGTGTGTGTGTGTGTGTGTGTGTGTGTGTGTGTGTGTGTGTGTGTGTGTGTGTGTGTGTGTGTGTGTGTGTGTGTGTGTGTGTGTGTGTGTGTGTGTGCGTGCGCAAACATGAATCATGCTCCATAAGGTGACAATATATTTGGAGTTATCAACACCCTCTTACCACACACACACACACACACACCGTCCCTCCTCGCCGGGGCACCGGGCCCGACCACAGACATCACGCTGATTGCTCGCCGTGGTCGAGCGGTCGCTCCACATTCCCGCCCCTGATTCACTACGTGCATAAAAAAAAAAACAACAACCCAACAACGGAAAACGGCGGTTTGAGAGTGTCTGTAGGTTTGCGGAAGGCGGCGAGCGTCTCTCCTCGTCTCGCCCCGGGACGAGGGCAGCGGGCCGATGTTTAGGAATGTCCCGGGATTGATGACGGCGGAGCGTTTGGATCCTCCATCATGTATGGGATGGCTCATAAAGCTTCCTCTCTCTCTCTCTCTCTCTCTCTCTCTCTCTCTCTCTCTCTCTCTCGGCGTGACAGGCTGGTAGATGATGAAGTGATGGAGATGTTAGGAGGCCACGGCCATTGTGATGCTGGGTGGCTGTTTCTCTGGAACTGCCATCTGCCGAAAAGGTCAGTTGCTAGGGGACAAACTCTCCTGGACCGTGTCTGCCTCCCAGCTGCCATCCGCACACCCACACACACACACACACACACAAAGATAGAACTTCACACACACACATTTCTGAACAAACATTGACACTAACCGACCCACAAAATTGACTTCCTGTAACTACAGGTGAAGTTTAGTGGAATGAAGTGTGTAAATGTAGATCTTTATCACTTTATGGCACCGAACACATGCTTGTGATCGTTTACGTGTTCCAGTCATTACAATGCCTCCGGTATAATTGAAGCTTGGCTCGTTGCTCTGTACGAGGATTACAATCAAATGTTGGGTCAACCCAAAAATAAATAAATAAATAAACATCAGATGAGTACCGTGAGCCAGAACCCATGCCTCGCACCATTGTCCATCGCCACCATTGTAGGCAGCCTGTCATTCAGCACCAGTGACCCAAACCCCAGCCGGGACTCTGTGCCCTACGCCCTTGAAAGGAGAGCCAACTCCACCCAACAGGCACGATTTCGCCGGAGTTTTAATAAGAAAGCTGCCGCGCTCCCGTCGCCGTGTGACGGCGGGGCGGTTTGCTCGATCGTGGCGAGGGCGACGGTGCGGCCAAGTCGGAACCACTTTCGTTCTTGTTTCATCCCAGTACATTTGCGTATTTAATTTTTTTGTTTGTTTGTTTAAAATGGAAGCCGGGCTTGTTGTGACGGGGGAATTTCACCAGGAGCTTCGCTGCCAAAGAAGAAAGACACTAACAATGTGATACGGTACATAAAGTCTCTGCAAATGGACGTCTTCGCGTTATTATCTTGAAATATTGGCCAAACGGTAGCAGGGAGGATCCAAACCCACAATGAAACTCGACTCAACCGAGTCTCAACCGTGGCTTTCGTACCATCTCTGTTTATTTTTTATTTTTATCCCTCCTGTCACTCTTTCCTGCTCGTCCTCATTCTTCTTCTCTTTTTTTTTTCTTCTCCTTTCTTTCATCACACCCTAAACCCCAGCCCGTGCTCCTCCGCCGGCCTTCCACAGAGAGCCACTTTTTTTTGTTGTTTTTGTTTGTGCCCTTCTCACCATGGCTGCCTGCTTGCCGCCTGGCAGCCCCGTGTGTCAAAGGTGGCTGCAGCAGAACAGACTGTGGGAACAGCCGGTTAGCCTCGGTCAGTCCCTCGCTCCCCAACCGGAGGGGCAGCCATCAATCCAGCGCTCCCCCTGTCGCCGCTCACACAAACACACACAGTGCAGCTCAAACCCGACTCGTACTCACACACACACACACAAAAAAAGAAGAAGGAAAAAAAAAAAAAAAAAAAAAACCCTACGACGCTCACACCCTTCTCCCAATAATCCTCGGAAGCAATTTCATCTCGACTCGGGTGGCGGCCCATTGTCGCCAGCCCCTTCAATCTTTCCTTATTAACTCTCGCTTTGTCCCGCATCCGAGCTTCTGGACTCATCTCTCCTACATTCCGATCAGTGCTGCTCCCAGCACTCCCAGGCAACCTCCATTCGCTAATCCCACTGCCTCCCCCCACCCAGCAGCCCCACCCCAAGGAACTCTTACTGTTTTTTTTTTGTTCCCCCCCCCCCCCCCCCTCCCAACCTGCCGATCACCTACTTGCAGAGTAAGGTAGGGGCATTAACTCCACGGGCTTTCTGAAGGCAGAGTGCGAAGGCGGGGTGGGTGAAAGAGGAGGCGGCCACAAAGTGACTCCAGCCCAGACAATTAGAACAATGAGCCGGGCCTGTAGGGGGCTAACTCGCTGCGTCACGCCTGGACGGTGGGGTATTTTGTCAGTTTAATGAATTGTCCGTCAGGCCAGGGCCACATCGCAGGCCGCGCAGGGAGAGGCCAGCAGGGACCCAGACACTAAGTCGGTATTTATTACACTGCCTTTGTCACTAATTGAGCTAATTATCACTGACTCCTCGGCACTCCCACAGGCAGCACCCCCTCCTCTCTCTCTCTCTCTCTCTCTCTCTCTACCTCCTCTCCCACCTCACTCTCAAGCCTGGGATCTGAACTCTCCCTTCCCTCTTTTTTTTTTTTTTTTTTTTATATCCCCACTTTCTCTTTTGTTTCTTTCTGCTGCCCATGATTGCCGACTATTCCTCGTTTCTGGCAGATTTGTCCCAATGTTTTTTGCCCGTATCCTTCTTCTCCGGCGCTAAAAGACCAAATACTCGCGTTTTAATAAGAAATCATATGTGTTAATTCACCATCAGCGCAGATTTCTACATTTCACATATCTGCTTTTAATTGAATCTTCTATTTTGCAGTGCTTCCATTCAGTTTCCTCTTATTTGTTTTGTGCATCCACCTAATCCCCCCTCCCAACCCCACCCCTACCAAATCCACAGCATTAATCTCTCAGCTTTCTGTGAGATGTTGCCCCTTTTTTTTTATTATTGCGGAACACCTCGCCGTGGTTTCCTGCATCGGGGGGGCCAAGAAGTCGATTATGACTCTGCGGTTTCACACTGTAGCGTCACGAACGATTCAGAAAAACGTTCTCGTCTGTCTCTTTTGCCGCCGCCCGTGGTTCATCTTGAGTGACCCCTCCCTGCTGCCGTGCTGCGTTTGGGCCAGAGAGTGCGGAGCGTTCCAGACTCCTGTGGTCGGTCGGGCCGCCAAGGCGACTGAGCCAGACTCCGGGGTTTTAATTATATTTCATCATTTTGTTTTTCTTTATTTCGTGCAGACATTAAGCAAATGGACGCAAAAAAAAATAAAAACAACACTCCGCGCAGTAAACCCCGTACACTGTATGAAATAAGGTTTGCGGCCGGATAAGCGGGGTCTGTCTCTGTGGTTGGTAGCACAGATGCGGGGATGTTTTGTGAGCTGGAGAAAGGCTCTGCTTTGGTGGCGGTAATAGGATTAAGCAAAGGACACCCAGGGATAGGCTTATATGTCCACTTGGTTCCCTGTCAAAACTCTCTCAAACACCAGAAGCGACAACAGACATAATAGCATCTTTTGACACATTCAGGAGGGCAGCTTAATTGAAAATATAGACTTTATTGTTCTATCATACAGTACAAAACCAAACCAAAGCCTAAATCTTTTGATTAAAATCTAAAATCTCTCGCATCTCTCTATGACAGTATAAAATCCTCAGAAATAAATATTTCATATTTACACTAAGAAGACAAGATTCAGTGCATGACCAAGTGTTTTTTTTTTTTACATTAAACAAAGCAAAGAAAAGTAATAATTTTCTGTTTCTAGTCAAAAAAAAAGTCTGTTTACTGCCAGCTACTTTACACCGAAATGGTATAAAACCCAGAATCTCCTCGAGTGATAGCATATTCTCCAGCCACTGCCAGGCATGTAAATCATTGAGCAAACTTACAATTTATTCATAAATATATTCAGATATTTTAATATTTACAACATTTTGGTTCTCTTAGCTGATGTACAGTATGTTTTGTTTTTTTTCTACAGAAGCTGTGTTGTTCATATTAAAAAAAAAAAAAAAAAGTTTTTCTTTTTTCTTACAACCTACCTTGAAGTAATAAACCATTTGCCTACTTTAAATGTGGGACTAGTTCACCCCTCCACATGAGAATTTAGAGTATTGTTTCGTGACATTGATCGTCACAGTTCATTGTTGTTTTCTTTAATATTGACCCTCTGTTTTGCTAAGTCAAGCCATAATATATTCAGTGTATTGATCATACATTCAGATCACATTGCCTCAGCGAGAGCCGACCACTCAGCTTCTGTTTTCCTTGGCGAGCGCCGGATCCTTTCCTCGTCACGTAGCTCCAGGGCCGCCCTGCGGTAAGTCAGGGCGGCAGATCGGGCCTGAGGTGCATTCAATTGTGGAGAAATCTAAACAGAACGGGCGAACGTGGTGAGTAATTCATAAGCGGTTGTGCTGTTATCCACACGTCGAGTCCATCCAGGAGATAAACTGAACACCATTGCATGTGACACAGGCCAAATTCCAGCTGAAGAAAATAAAAAGAAATTTGAAAAAAAACAACAACACTTTTCTGTTAAATAACCTCATTCTTGTTCGAGGTCCTGACCAGTTTATGAGAGAACATGTTTGTGGCTCCTCGGCCGCAGGAACATCTGCGAAACATTGCGTCCAGTTTGTGTCCTCAGTGGGGGGAGAAGAGGTCTATAGCACCACCTCGTTACAGCAATCCCTTTTCCTACACCTCCATTTGTCCCTCTACCTCATTTATCCACAGTGTAAACATCGGAGGGAGGTAACTGCTTTTCAGTCAACGTGGATGGCTGTCATTTAAATATTTCATAATGTTAAATATTTCATAATGTTAAGCATTAAAGGCAAAGAGCAAGCATATATATATATATATATATATATATATATATATATATATATATATATATATATATATATATATATATCCTCCCTCTATACCCTGTTCACATATTTGTGCTTTTTCTCCTGACTGATTGAAGGTTTGTGCCAGAAATTTCCCTGTATCGGTTCACCTGCCTCAAAGCTTTTCTAACGTCTCAAACCAACTCCCGGCCTCCTCAGTAAACTACCTGCTCTGCTGAGGAGCTCTTCCCTGCTCCTTGCACGCACCTCAAGTGTTCACCACTGATCATAGACACTGGTACGACGTCCGTGCGCTGGTACAGTTCAGGCAGCTGACGTGGCAGCACCAGTGGAAGGTGCAGTGGCAGCGCTCGGTCACGCTCTCCGTCCGGGTCTTAAAGCCTCGTCCACAGCAAAGCAGCTCACATCCGTCCAGGCCCGGAGACGAGCTGTTGCACGTCCGCCCGGCGGTGCCCAGAGTGCCGGTCTTGCCGTTGTAGGAGCAGAAGTTTGGTGATTTCTCAAAGTAGACGAGGTCCATCCCGGACGGGGGTTTGTGAGCCGGGTTCTCGGGCTCCAGGTGGCGGGGGTCGGCTCGGTGGGAGGCCCGGTTGCTGCCCTTGTTGGCGTAAACCACGCGGGACGCGCCGTCGAATCGGTCCTTGAGGAAGTCGCCGACCGTGCGGAAGCTGGGCAGGCGCATCCAACAGGTGCGTACGGTGCAGGAGCCCGACATGCCGTGGCACTTGCACTCCTGACGCATCTCTGAAGACACCGTCTGCGGGGAGGGAGAACACGAGCCTCGGGTTAAATTTCAAGAGCCGGAACGTCGCCCTCGGACGATCGTCGCGGCGGGTTTTAGATGCGGAAGCCTCACCATTCTGCCGGCCTCGTTATTGTGTAAGTTGGTGAGGTAGCGCAGATCTCTTCCCCTCTCGCTGGAGTCCACGAACTCACGGCTGAACATCCGGCCAAAATCCACATTGTCACTGCAGCCCCCCCAGTGCCAGTCTGGCCCCCCGGGGCCTCGGCGACGATAATCGCATGTGCACGACTCAATGGCCCCTTCTGAGCAGGAGCGAGCCACAGCATGGGTCACTCCCGCGCTGGTAATGGCAAACACAAACGCCGTCTCTCGGCAACCTGAAGTGAGAACATGAAAACTTCCCATCAGACACCGATCCAAACTCTGTTGTCTTGGATTTACCCGAAAACCAATTTTTTGCCAAGAAATTGTGAATTATTTGCAGACAAAAGCTTTTAAGTGTAGACAAGAGATTCCATTATATCTTGGCAACGATCGTCTAAATTTTTCCCGATGAGAAGCACAAGAGACGCTCACCACGATTGACGATTTTGCCAAATACTGCCGGGCTGTGGGTGGTCGGGCAGTTCCAGCGGCGGTTGCGGAACTGCCATTTGCACTCCTTTATGGCGGTGTGCAGCCCAGCGGCGATGGCGTGCAAGATGCCAGGATTCTGCCGAATCAGGCGACGCTGGCGTCGACTCAGGAGGGCCAGGCTCGGGTCCAGGACCAACTGCACGTTCTTGGAATTGGTGAGGAGGTTGGACGAGGAGGCCACATTGACAATGCCCCTGGCACGACAGGACAAGGGAAATCAAGAGTCAAGAGGGGCTGGCAGCTCCTTGCATGTTCATCCTAAACTGATATCTCCTGGCATCCCGCTAAAAGCGACAGCTTTTTCTTTAATTTACTACAGTAACATAGAAATTAAGTCTCTAAATCACATTAAATGTTTCAGGCTTGGCAGGGAGCATTAAATGTATTTTAAATCCTTTATTTGGATCTGGCACAACTACCTGTCAGGTTCGTAATTAGAACACATACGCTTCTTCTTTTGCTGAATGTACAGCTCAGGTTGATCTGTCATCTTAGAATACACAGTAGAAATACACAATGAGATGTGGTTGGCACATTTGGGAAATTCCCTTCAGATGTTGAAATCTCTTTTCTTGTTGACCAACATTGAATCTCATCAAAAAATGTGACAAATCACAAGACAATCAGCCTCCATATACTCTAAACATGTTTCTAATTTCCTTAAAATAAAAAAAGTTAAGATATTATTATTTAGAATTTAGTTTATCTGACTGTAGTTGTAGCTTGTGCCAAACATGGCACCTGCTTCTTCAGTGAAAATACAGATTTGAGTTAAGTGGATTTTAATGCATCCATTTGGCGGTCACGGTTTTCAGCAGCTTACTTTAAGTGTTTGAGGACACAGCCTGTATAATTTCCACTTCCACTTTCTACTTCTGGGCATTTTTCTGTGAGATTTCTGTGTCAACCTTTTTTTTTCCCCCCCTTTCAAAACCACGTGGAGTGTAATGGCTGTGTCTCCTGGTAAACATTATCATCCGGAGAAGAGAGCGAGCGCTGGCCTGTTTAAATGCTGACCCAGACAGTGGTGCGGTGCGGTGCGGCCTGGGAACATTAATAAGGAGAAAGAAGAAGAGAAAAAAAAAACCCTCATCTTTTGGATGTTTTCATTCATCCAATACAGAACGGTGTCGTTTTGTTTTCTATTCGAGCTATTTTTCTGGACTTTAGCTGACATTTTTAAATATTTGTAAAACGCACTGCCGTTGTGCGCAAATACTGTCCAACCAGACGCACCGCAAAAATCTTTCGTTAAATCATTACCTCAACAAACCCAGCCCACAGTTTATGGATTTTTAAACATGCAGGACAGCATGTTGAACTCTACGATTTTCTTTTCATATTTTCTTCATATCAAAATATCATGCTTTTGGCTTGTTTTTGTTTGAGGTTGCTGTATAGACAAGGGAATGTACAGCATTAGATCAACACGACCCTGGATTAAACCTCGTATAGGTTTCCCTGCAGCTTATGGCATAAATTCATATTTAATTTATCCCACGTTGGACTGAAAAATGTTGTCCTGTGTTCAAACCGCATTACCCAAAAAGTCGAGGCGGAGTCGGGAGTAAAAGTAAATTAAATCTACCGCAAATAAAAGGTGAAACTGTAATTATTAGCCCCCCGAAAAGAACTAGTTTATTGTTTAATAGTCTGCTGCAGCTGATTTCACTAAAAGAGCAATAAATTAAAGTTTGAACCCCCAAAAAATAGAAAATTTAATTGGTTGTTGAGCTTGTGTGGAGCAGCCTGGAAACGACAGCTGAAATCTCACAAACCTAAATATGGCTGCTTTTTTTTCTTTTCTTTTTTTTTTTTTGAACAGGAGTTGTAAACGGATCCAAAACTAACACATTATTTCGAGCATGCATGCATGAAATGTGGTCAGCTAATAATAATAATAATAATAAAAACTCTGTGCTGAAAGCAGTGCAGGGTCTTTCCCCAAATAATAGGCGTTTGAAAGGTTTTGAGTTGAGCTTGGATGGATGCTGATAAGCTGAATCAGTGCGTCGTCACATGCGGTGCGCGCGCGCTCGGCTCCATCCGCTCGGGCTCCACGCACTCACCACCACCGGCCGCTGTTGTTGACGGCCCCTGTGCCAGAGAGCGAGGACACCAGCAGGATGCAGGCGGCTTTCACCCCCAACAGCAGCGCCAGACTCCTCATCGTCACTCCAGGTCAACTGCCAGGAAGGAAAATGTCACGCGCTTTTGGCAAGAAAATAAGTAAATAAATAAATAAAAGTCACACTTTGAGTCACCATTTTACGCACGCAGAAGTGCAATATGATTCTAAGTGCATCCGCCAGTTATTTGTCTCATGCAAGTTTTATCATAAATTTTAAAAACAATCCATTGCTTAAAACGAAAAAAAAAAAAAAAAATGTCCAGACATTCAGATTGCCTTAATTTATACCTAAACTCTTGTAATACTATCATTCTAATGATCTCCTGATGTGTTTACTCACCACGCCAGGCTGATGAGAGGGACTTGGAAGGTGAGAGGAGCTGGTCGCCCTAATTGACTTCAATGGATCTTGAGTGGCGACAGGTTGCTAAATGACGTGAAGTGTCCAGACAGGATGCTGCTGCTGCTGCTGCTGCTGCTGCTGCTGCTGTCCTCTTCACTCTGTCTCTCTCAGTGATGCTTTGCACGGCGCATTGAACGCGTGGGACCATCCCGAAGACTTGATCCCCTCGGTGACTGATAGGCAACACATTCTTCTCTTATTGAGCGCTACGAGGGGAATAAAAAAGGGATTTGCTGCTCTCATCTCCCTCTGTTTTTTTTCGCAGGCTTTTCAATAGGATTGGAGGGAGGGATAGTTAATGCTCTTCATAGGGCGCACAATGAATAAGGAAACACAACTGAGCAGAAAAGAGAAAGGAAGAGAGGAAGAAAAAAAAATCGGGCAGTCCACAGTGTTGCGCATATTACTTGTGGAATCTCACGGTCATCACAGCATTGATCCCCTGTAAAAGTGTGCGCTTCAGAGTATTTTCCCACTGGCCGCGCGTTTCGCTTCCGCATCCAGTCTTGCAGAGAGACAGAGAGAGACAGAGACAGTGAAGTGCCCCCGGAGCGGTGGTGTGTTGGTACAGATGCTGTGGGTGCGCCCGCTCTGCTGCTCCGTCGCTGCGTAAAGCTGGTGTCACGGTACAATACAGTTACAGCGGAATATGAGCCATCTGAAGCTGCCCTTTTTACCCGGCGGTTGGATTAGCCTACTCCCTAACCGCATCTCCTCCTCTCTCCAAATGCGCTCTCCAAATGCACAGTGACTAAGGCCTCTGCTGGAAGTGAGCTTCCACCCGTCCCCCCCCCCTCCCACCCCCCCTCAGAGAAAAACCTCTAAAACACACAATTTTCACATTAAATTAATAGTATTTGTCTAAAGGTTTATCCTTTGTGGGCGCATTTTGAAATTATGTGAACTGCAATGAAACTATCATCAGCGCCTTTTATAGTCCATGACGCGCACACGCGCAACGAAACATGAACGCAGAGAGAGAGAAAGAGGGAGAGAGAGGGAGAGGCAATAATAAAGCGTTAGGTTGTCCTAACTCACACTTCCTGCTGGGCTACTTAATTTTTTTTTTTTGCAAACTCCGGAGAAATGAAATATGGTCTCCAATCAGAAGTTTTGATGTATGATGAATCAGGGGAAGAAAAAAAAAAGAGAGAGGGGGACGAGTAAGGATAAAAACCAGCCCTAACATCTGGCTTGCAGACCTCCCTCGATGCAGTGCAGCCCAGTGTAATCACAGCTTGAGCCACTTTGTGGCATCTCCATCAAACCTCAGACGAGGAGCGAGCTTAAATGTCCCCAAACTTCTGCGCATTGGCTCACGGGGGAATGTTTCATTATGTTACATTTATCTGCTAATTTGCATGTTCCACATTAGTCACTGCAGCGGCCGTGGGTTGAATAATCTCTCTCTCTCTCTCTCTCGCTCTCTCTCTCTCGCTCTCTCTCTCTCTCTCTCTCTCTCTCAGATGACAGTAAAAGGAAGTGGGCTTTTGTAAAAAGCTTTAATGACAGCCATCCCTATACGTTGATACTCCTGTCTTATGTGAAGGTGCTCAAACGGGTTTCCTGGAGCAGTCATGCGACACCGAGCAGATTAGAGCTTCAATCCGGATAAAGGGGGGCCTTTTATATACAAATCAACTTCAAATCACTTTTTAAGCCACTTAGATATACACACCAAGGCAGAATGCTAATGCACTTTTCATTGCTGCAGCTTAGGCAATGGAAGGAGATTAGATGAATTGGTGTCACTAAGCGAACCGTGTTCGAGGGGGGTTTTAACTTAATTTTATGAAAGTAGCACACATCCACCTTTCGCTCCCAGTGGCAATATTAACGCCTCAGTTTCGACCTCATTTCGACATTAAAGATCAACACTGACTTAATTTATTTCACGAACATGTATGTACTAAGAATTTACAATAAAACATGATCGAGATGGCCCTTTTTTTGATATATAAAATGTTTTCAGAAAACAAACAAATTCATGTTTTCGAAAATATTGTCAAACATAACGAACTTCTATGATTTGCAATTTTTTTTGGTCAGAACAAGTGATGGCTCACTGTCAGAAATCCCATCTGCCACACATTTTATGTAAATAAATCTAAAGTTGGGGGAAAGAAGCATACTGACAGAGTGAAATTGTTTCCAATACAACAATGAGGAACAGCCGCTCTGATGAAGGTGGGAGGAAGGGGGAGCACATGACTAAAAACAGTATTGTTGGAGGGTCTGTTAGCAGAGCCGCCTGCCTGCTGCTGCCTCCCTGTCGTACAGTGGAACCAGAAGCCCTCCCCTCCCCCATTCATTATTTAAAATATCTCACTCCCTTATGAACAAAATCTTTTTGGATTTTCCATATTTCATCTTTTCTGAGCGCGTCTTTGTGCCACTTTCCGAAGATGGAAAAAAACAAAAAAAACAACCAACCCTGTCGGATTATTTCACACTCCACCTTATTGTTGAGCAACAAGCAATCATGACAAACAAATACATTGTTGTTTATACATGGGAATATGTTCTGGTGGAGCAGTGTTTCAGATTCCCCATTAAACCTGAGCGCGCCAAGCTGCAGCGTTCAGAGAATCCTCGTGCGTAAAAAGTTTGGAGACGTCATTTTACGCTTGGACAAATGACCGCGTTCTCAAATAATAAAACGATCAACTGGTGATCCAACTTTCACATTGGCCAATATTTTTGCAAACAGTCGCCTGTAGAGGCATCTACTCCCCTCCCCTTCATCCCCCCCACACCCCCCACCCCCCCCTCTCCCGTTTACCCTCGCCCCCGAGCTCCTCTTGTCCTCCGTCTTCACTCGCGCAGTCGTTTGGCGGTGCATCGATAATACTGGACTCTTCTGCATTTTTTTTTTCATATTCTCTTTCAGACCTGGACACTATCACCTGTGTTTTAATGTCACGTCGCGAAACACGCTCAACCAAATGGAGCTATCACACAAACTCCGCTGGGACCAATTCCTGATTTTGGCAGCAGCACTTATGTCACCTGCGTTAACGTAAGTGCACTTGAGAGGCGCCAGGAGAGTTGATGTTTCACGCGGGTTTGCGGCTGCACGGGATCAGTCTGGAGTAGTGGAGGGAAGTTATTCTGTAATATCATTTGAAGGGATTTTATTTCAAAACTGAAACATATGCATCTGACTTTTTAGACTAATTTCGTGAAATATTAAATCATCCGAATCACCTTTTTCCTTCTTTTTTTTTTTTTCAAACCTCTGATAAAGTATGTATGACAAGTCAGCTAGAATCTTTCCGTTTTCGTTTACTGTAGAAAATTCGTTTTGCTTTTTAGATCTGATCATTCTCATCCACATATTTGTTCAGAATTATATTTACTAACTTTAGGGAAAGTGGTCAGAGGAGTGATACATACTTTTACATGTATTTTCAAAATGAGCAAATCTTTCGTCTTCTTACAAACTCTGATTTTGTACTTTTCATCATTTGTTAAGTGTTGCAAATTAATACAACAAACTTCTCTGGATGTGAGAAAAAAAAAAAAACTTCTGTCCAGCTCTGATGACGCCCCCCACCAACCAGCTCTCTCTCTCTCTGTCTCTATCTCTCTCTACCCCCCCCCCCCCCCCCCCCCCCCCCCCCCCCAGGGTGCTGTGTAATGATATCCTCAGCCTGAAGGTGGCAGGAGATCCAGTGCTTACCCCCAACTCTGTCTGCCTGAGGCTGGCAGGCCTCAGTAAACGACAAATGCGGATGTGTGTGCGCAACCCTGACGTGACAGCGTCTGCTCTGCAGGGCATCCAGGTGGCCATCCATGAATGCCAGCACCAGCTCCGGGACCAGCGCTGGAACTGCTCCTCGCTGGAGGGCCTTGACAAGCTGCCCCACCACAGCACCATCCTCAAAAGGGGTGAGCGTCTCAGCCCAGCGAGAATGAAGTCGGTCAATTTGTGAGCTGTGGTTGATGGGAGGATCGTGTAGATAATGTTTGGTACACAAATGTCATATTTAAAGCTCCGATAATGATCATTTTTTTCGGCCACTTGAGAGTGTTCCTCCTGTTCCCAGGTTTTCGCGAGAGTGCCTTCTCGCTGGCCCTGCTGGCAGCGGGTGTGGCTCACTCTGTGGCCTCGGCCTGCAGCATGGGCAAACTGCGGGGGTGTGGCTGCGAGGGCAAGCGACGCCAGGACGATGACAAGATCCGGCTGAAGCTTACACAGCTGCAGCTGCAGACCCTCCAGAAGGGCGGGGTCGGCATGGACGTCACGCGGTCGTTGCCCTCGGAGCTAAACGGCCACCGCGGTAACCTGCCCGCTAACCTGCGTTCTGCCCACCCCTCCGGCCCGCTCAAGCCTTCGCCCGACGAGCTGAGTTCCATGCAAGACACCTGGGAATGGGGCGGCTGCAGTCACGACGTGCGGTTTGGGGACCGTTTCTCCAGAGACTGGCTGGACTCCCGCGGCTCACCTCGAGACATCCACGCTCGCATGAGGATGCACAACAACCGCGTGGGTCGGCAGGTGAATGACGTGCTTGGCCACTTGGTGTCAGCCCTCCCCGCCTACGTCATTATCAACGGTCGTCGTTGTCGCGCTTGTTTTAACTTGATTCGTCTTTCTCTGCACAGATAGTGACGGACAACATGACGAGGAAGTGCAAATGCCACGGCACCTCGGGGAGCTGTCAGTTCAAAACCTGCTGGCACGTGTCTCCAGAGTTCCGCCTTGTTGGCTCCCTGCTGAAAGAGAAGTTCCTGTCGGCCATCTTCGTCAACTCTCAGAACAAAAACAATGGAGTTTTCAACCCCCGGATGGAGAATAGCGCCGGCGGAAACTCCGGAGGGCTCGGCGGGGGGCGTCGTCGAAGCATGTCCAGGGAGCTGGTGTACTTCGAGAAGTCTCCCGACTTCTGCGAGCACGACCCCTCCACGGACTCCCCGGGCACGCAGGGACGCATCTGCAACAAAACCAGCCACGGCACGGACGGCTGCGGCTCGCTGTGCTGCGGCCGCGGCCACAACATCCTGAAACAGACGCGCAGCGAGCGCTGCAACTGCCGATTCCACTGGTGTTGCTACGTGCTGTGCGAAGAGTGTCGCCTCACGGAGTGGGTCAACGTGTGCAAGTAGATCCCCAGTCGGCTGCTTTGAGCCATCCAGGACTCAAGATGGCCAACCCTTTCCTTTTCACCCACTCGCATTGTGCCCCCCCCCCCCTCGTGCTTTTGTTTGGCTTCTTGTGCAACTGTTCCACAAAATCTGTTTATCCGCCCCTTTCCTTTTCTCAGTCTATCATCTGGGATCTATTTTCTCTTTGTAGCCGCTGTTATTCTCAAAATGCCAAGTCAGAGATTGACGAGGTGACTCATGTCATTTGTCTTGCCACGGCCTGTTTAGACGCCGGCCTCCCAGCCATGAAGAAAGCGGCGTGTACCCCTTCTTTTCTATTCCACGAAACATTTCTAGTCCCGTCTCTCCATGATGACTCACCTTACTGTACAGTAGCTGTGTATCTTAATGTGCACATGTATATTTGTAAATGTGTTATTAATAATATTATATTTGTATTAGAGCCGGTTGTTTTGATTGCGGCCCAGAGGCTGAGGATAGTGAACCCGCACTGTTAGACAGTCTCATTGCAGTACAACAAACATGTTATCCTGTTTGTATATTTTTGCACCTGTATCTGTTGGTCTCTTTCAAGTTAAAGCTTCTACTAATTTAAGAAGACTGCATTTTTTTTTTTTTTTTGAAGGACTGACGCATTCGATGGAGAGACTCTCTCCCAGTAACAGGACAAATCGCACACGCAGGACTTTTATAAGCTTATCAAAGTTTGTATACTCATAAAAGTCACGATGAGAAAGTTGATACAGAAATGCTTTTGGAAACAGTTTCAGTCGTTTTATTTGTTACACTGAACAACTAATCATTCATATTTATTTATATAATGTACCGATTGTATTTACATGTGAGAACGGTTGCTTGTGGTCACGTTTTTTTTTTTCTTCTTTTCCTTTTATGATTTCATACCAACATAATGCCAGAAATATGCTTCCTCTTGGTATAACTGTAATGTGATGTGTGACACTTTGCTATGAAATCCTGACTGAGCTCTTGATCTTATGTGCTTGCCCTCGTCCTTCCCATCAAGCCTGAGCAGTCTTTAGATTCTTCCCACATGTACGACATGTCAAAGTGAGAGATGGACCTACTTTAGTCTCGAAATGATGCTGTGTGTGTGTGTGTGTGTGTGTGTGTGTGTGTGTGTGTGTGTGTGTGTGTGTGTGTGTGTGTGTGTGTGTGTGTGTGTGTGTGTGTGTGTGTGTGTGTGTGTGTGTGTGTTTCTGTTGCTGTGTAAATGGGGGTTAAGCTCCATGCAGTACAGATTTGGGAGGTGAGAGCCTTTTTTTTTTTTTTTTATGGCCGCGTCATGCTGGGAGAAGGACTTTTTATGGCTGCAGGATATTGTTTCCTTAAAGTATGACTTTTATTACTGGAGCGGAGCATCAAGAGAGCAGCGAGTGGGGGTGATCAGACCAGCCTTTGCCGTGTGAGCGTCGGGGAGGATCATCCGCATCCGCGGCCCACAGCCACGGAGGGGACTTTGTGAACCACGTGCCGCTGAGACGCTGCATCCCCGTTACCTGGGCGACAGACTACACAAATATAAACACGCACTCGCAGATATTTACATCCGTGCATTTCGGTGTGACTGTTTGTAGAAATCCTAGACACGGGAGGGAATCAGAAACATGCACGCCGGCGCATTGAGCAAAACACCAGTGTCATCACTTGACTTAATTTACGATCGCAGCATTCCCGGATATCTCGGCTAATCTAAACTGTCTGCGCGCTCTGCGCGCTGGGAAAACATGCCCCGCTACATTGGGTTTTAATGCCAATTAGGTTGTTGTTTGTATGGACTTTGGTTTCGACCTCTGAGGAATGGCAGCCTGCTGCAGGAGTGAAGAGGAGACGGCGAGCCGTATGGAATGATAAGGGACTGGATTTCTGGTTTGCATTTCTTCATTCTTTTATCGTTTCACCCTGGAGCTGCTGCAAGAGGGAATTTCCTGTCACTGTTTCTCCCCATGTGTGAGACAGAGGTTGGTGGACAGCCTGGGAGTGCTCTCAGTCTCTCTCTCTTTCCTCTCTTTTTCACATCCCCCCCCCCCCCCCCCCCAACCTCATCGCTGCAGACACAGGACACATGCATAGCAACACATCGACACCCCCCCCCCACCCCCCCCCAAAAGTAATGACATCCAGACTGGGCTGAAATTAAAGAGAGGCAGGCAAGAGAGAGGAAGTTAGTGGAGATAAAAGTTACCCACTTTGATTGACAGGATGATTATATGTATAAAGTAAGGCGATTTAGTGTGTTTAGTTGGATATAAAGATGGCGAGGGAGATCCTTACGTACGGGAGAGGTGCATGAAGCGCAGGACAAATGGGTCATGGAGAAAGGGGGTGAATAAAGTGTACTCTGTATAAATACATGCCTCAAAACATCTGCTTCTCAACTCCCCCTTTTCATTTTTTTTTTTGATGTGGGTCAGGCCGGGAAGGAGAGCGGGAGAGAAAACACAAGGAGCCAGCTACCCAGGACATCAAAGCCCCTGCCCTCAACGTGCAGGCCCTCATTAGTTCAGCGAGCAGAACCAACCAGACTTGTGATTGTGTTTGCTGGGGTGCGCGCTGGCATACACTTCAGAGGGGAAAGGCTCCTTTAAGTCATAACTCCCCACCCTACCCTCTGCTGCAACCACGCCGTAACCCCCCCTGTAACCCTCGCCGAACTCCCCGCGCACACACAAACGCAACCCCCCCCCCCGCCATCCACTCCACCCCCATAATCTGGTCTGCAGCTGCAAACATCTGCTCCCTTCTATATTCCAATGCCTTCGCCGCTGAATTGATAAACACATCTATTACCGGACCCACCGAATGACACAGAACAGAGAGGAAGGAAAGAAACGAGGCAAAAGTTGGATTCACTTGTGGTTTCGGGGGCGCGTTGCCTGATCACACCTGGTTGGGGATTTTTTTTTTGGTTGGTTTTTTTAGACATAGATGGGAAAAACCCCAAAATGCTTTGAGGAGAGAAAAAAAAGAAAATCCATTACTTCCTCATTTCTGAATGAATTTCCACCATCAATACTTTTTTGTTGTTGTTTTTAAATCAGTACTCAAGCTTAAACCTGCTCAAATATTGATTCGGTCGAGGTTTTGTGGCCTCCTGTCACCTCATTATCTACACAGAGGCTGGAGCCTGGAAGCATCACCTGGCATCCTATTACACACTTCCATTTACTTATTCATTAAGATGATTCCTGTGTTAATTATTCAAGCATGTTTCCCTGCAGACTCACTGTTACATCCAATATTGTTTTGTCTTGTCGGTTTCCCATAACAGCGTATTTCATTCGAGATTTAAAGCTGAGAATGTGTCAAAGTTAAAACAAATGACAAAACTTTATAGGTAATTGTTTTTTTAATTATTTAAACCAGATGCGTTAAATTCATCAGCTTACACTTGGGTTGCACGGCGGTGCAGTGGCGAGCTCTTTCACCTCACAGCAAAGGTCCAGGTTCAAATACAGTGTGGAGTTTGCATGTTCTCCTCCAGGTACTCTGGTTTCCTCCCACCGTCCTTAAACCTAAAAAAAAAAAAAAAAAAAAAGTTTTTCCATAAATAAACAATTTCACACTGTGCGGCTGCAGCAATGCCAGTGCGAATGCTGAAGACTGAATATAGCTGATCTCCTTTGAGCTCGGTGGCTCCATGGTGTCTGCAGAGCTGAGATCAGAGCAGATCAGTGGAGTTCAGCGTCTGTTGCCATGGAGACGCTGAGCTCAAAGGGGATCTTCCTTCGCTGTACTGCTTGATCCAAAGGTTTTTTTTGTGTGATTTATTCAGAAACGGTTAAAGTAATGAAAAAGCACCCAGCGTAACACTCATCTCATGAACAAGCTGCAGGTTTTGATACTTTGATGGTTCGAATCGGCTAAAGATTGCTGGAGATGCAGCGCGACACGGAAGAAGTCCTAATAAGAAAGATTTGGATGACTCATCAATTCTCCTTCACACAATTACCTCTAAGATTCCCACTGTCACTGTCATGCTGCTACTGTCAGAGCCTGCCAACAGAATTTGATTGTATTTTACGTGCATTACTTTTTGGAAATGAAGCCACATAATTTATGATTTAATAATTTTTAAAAAGCAAATAATTGGTGTACCAAAGAAAGCTCTGGATGTGATGATGCATAGAGGCAATTTTACAAAAAGTCTCTGCAAGGCTTTTTATTTTTTTTATTTAATACAAGTGACCGAGGAGGCTCTGGCCCTCCTGATCTCGCGAGAACACGCAGCCCTGCCAGCCGCGACGCATCGCGAGACTTTGCGTGCAGTCCTCCTTTCTCCGGATCCAGCTGGTGTCCTGCCTGCCGCGCACTGGGTGAGTGTGAACGAGATGTCAAATGGTGAAAATCCTCGACGATGCATGCGGGTGTTGAAGCCGAATTCGGCGGGTCTGCGCGCGGATCCGTTGCGTTGAAAAAAAACAAAAAAAACAAAACCCTTTGGGACGAATGAACGGCCTGTGAGCGACGACACGAGGCCGGCTGGTGCGCTTTCTGTCGTGACTACGAGACGATCACAGCGTGCAGATTTTTGTTTGTTTTTTTGTGGTTGTTTTTTTTTTTTTTTTTTTTTTTCCGAATAAATGCATCAGCTGCTTGTCAAACGGGAAAGTCCAGCTGAAATGCAGGTGATCGTGGTGTTGTGAGGTCCGGGTGGTCGGACTGCAGCATCAGTCTCCTTCCCCTCGTTATGACAGATGTGCGGCAGCTGCAGCTGCAGCCGCACATCCCATAGAGGGAATCAGTGGATGCAGTGACAGCCTTTCTTACACATTCAAATAATAAAATGCATGTTTATTTATTTATTTAATTTATTTTAAGAGGGAGGGGAAGAGTGATGCTCTACTGCAAAAGATTTTTGGTGCATTTTTTTGCCCCCCCCCTCCCCATTAATCCTGTGCAACCCCCAAAGCATGATGGGTAGAAAATGTCAGCACAAGTTGAAGTAAATTCGCATTTCCTCCTCCTCCGCTCCCATCCGTTCTGGCCGGTCGTGTTTGCACCGAATGTGAAATGAACTGATTGTGGCAAAACATTTGCCTGTGGACGGCGTTCGAGGGGGGGGGGGGCGATTTGGTCGCTCAGCACCACATGAAAGATGATCCACGGGAGCAGGGATCCGGCACTGGCGGCCTGCTCTCCCAGTGAGCTGTCACAGCCTTCCGAGTCAGGTCGGCCGCTTGCCGAGGTGTGAAGTGCGCTTTTACGGGCTTCCCTGTGAGGTGGCTCCCAGCCGTAACGAGGTGGTAATGTTGAGACTGGCTTTTGAAGCGCTGCCGTCTCGCCGCAGGGTTTTTTTTTTTTTTCTTTCCTGCGTGTGGTTTTTTTTGACTTCTCAAATGTGGTTCGCAGTTTGTTTTTCGGGCCGCTTTGTTGCCATGTATAGAACACGGCCTCTCTCTGCCGCAGTCATAGCGAGAGCCGCCGGTCAACCATGGGAAACATCTTCGGGAATCTGCTGAAGAGCCTGATAGGCAAGAAGGAGATGAGGATTCTCATGGTGGGGCTGGACGCCGCGGGGAAAACCACCATCCTGTACAAGCTGAAGCTCGGGGAGATCGTCACCACCATCCCCACGATCGGTCCGTGAGGAGAGAATCAATCAACATGCGTCTCTCACTTTCATGCAGCTGATTGTCTTGTCTTTTTTTTTTTTTTTGCATATGATGAAGGTTTTAATGTGGAGACGGTGGAGTACAAGAACATCAGCTTCACCGTGTGGGACGTGGGTGGCCAGGACAAGATCCGTCCCCTGTGGAGACATTACTTCCAGAACACCCAGGGTGAGTGAGGATGGAGCCGCCATGTTGGAGACGACCCACCAGGCAGAGCGTGTTTTCCTCCCCGAGGGTCGAATGTGACTAATGCTTCACACGATGTCCTTTACCTTCAGGCGCCAATTATCGCGACCTGAGTCATCCCGGACACCGACTGAAGCAAAGTTTTAACAATACGTGTTATTTTTAGCATTGCGATGTCACAGCGAGTTCACACCTTGGCATTTGTGACGACAAAAGTAAAATTAAACATCAGTGAAGCACAGACAAAGGGCAGCAGCTGCTCTTTGACACAGGCGCGCCACAAAATCACAACGGCCCTTCGCAGTTCCACTCTCCTTCCGAACGAGCAGCGTGGATGAGTCACTGCTTCAGGATTATTGTTATTGAACTGTTGCTCCATGTCCAGGTCTGATCTTCGTGGTGGACAGCAATGATCGCGAGCGGGTGAACGAAGCCCGGGAGGAGCTGATGAGGATGCTGGCCGAGGACGAGCTGCGGGACGCCGTCCTCCTCGTCTTCGCCAACAAACAGGTACGGACGTCCTCTCTACACGCACCGAGCTTCCTCGCCGTCAGAAGTCTCCCGACTTGATGTTTTTTTTTTTTTTTTTTGCTCTTCAGGACCTGCCCAACGCCATGAACGCTGCGGAGATCACGGACAAGCTGGGCCTGCACTCCCTACGCCACCGCAACTGGTACATCCAGGCCACCTGCGCCACCAGCGGGGACGGCCTCTACGAGGGCCTGGACTGGCTGGCCAACCAGCTGAAGAACAAGAAGTGAAGGGCCCCGGGCGGCCCAGCGGGGAAGAGCCTGGGTGCCAGCGCCAGGTAGAGGTGAAAGTGGATCCGTTGTGTTTACATAGAGAGGAAATGCTGAAAAGCTCCCCGGGGGGGGGGGGGGGGGGGGTGACTCTCACCGGCTTTCACCCCACCCTCCCAGATACTTCTACTTCATCCCCTCACTTTGATTCCTCTTTTTTTTTCTTTTTTTTTTTCTGTTTGGATCTGTGGTGAGCATTTTAATTATTTACAAATCCAACTGGTGTCAAAGTTGACCTTCAATACTTCACATTGTATAAACTAATCGCTTAAATATTGGGATGGTATGATGTTAATGTAAACGTATATGGATCCCCCCCCCCCCCCCCCCCTGCTCTGCAGTCTTTATCTTAATTTGTTCGGAAAATATAATGAATCTTATCTCATGGTGGCAAAGCAGCCGCCCTTCAAATACTATGAACTTGATGTAATTCATAAAGAATGTCCTAATAGTATGGTGGGAGTGCTATTACTATATCAGATTACTATCGCATTGTTTGAAATTTATATATATATATATATATATATATATATATATATATATATATACTCTTACCAACGTTTGCTGGTGAGAGCTCAGTTCACACACTGGATTTTATTTAAATGTACATTTATTTCTTTGTTCATTTAATTTATTTTTTGTTAAGTAAAACTTCTGCTGACGTCGGGAATAGTTCTAAATAATTCTTTTTTTTTTTTTTTTTGCAACATTTATTTATTTATTCATGGCTTTATTTATTGGCTCATTGCAATGCTATGGCAGCTCGGAGAAAGAAAAAAAAGAAAAGAATAGAAGCTCCAATATCGACTGTACATTGCCGCTTCCCAGTCTGCATGGAGACGTCCCAGCACCGGCGCGTGCTGTAAATAAAGATTTTGTTCTCAGTCGACTCGCCTGGCCCTCAAGGTTTAAAACAATTTGTCTGGCATCGGCGAGGCGCGACGTCTAAACTGACACTGGCGACAGGTCGGGCGCACCGTGGCGGCTCCGCGGCCTCCCGCACAGCATGCCGTGGGCAAATATTAGAGAGCCGACACGGTTCTGAATGTTTATTTTATAGGTCCGTTTGTGCGAGCGGCCGCTGCTCCCGCCGCCGCGCGTCGGAAGAAAGTCGCATTGCTTGTCGACCTGGTTTAATCGTCCGCCGACTGGCGGTGACGTCATACGTGTTCCTTGTGTCTCAACCAAAATCTCTGTGTATCATGTTACACCACATAACTCGAGATGCGTCATTGTTGTATAAGATGTAACGTCCGTTATTTCTGGTGTGTGTGTGATCGGAGTGTTTTCTTTCGCTGGTTTTTTTGTGCCCTTTTTTTTTTTTTTTTTTTTCCATTTTAATTTGCACACAGGTTTTGGCAGATGTCTTTATGAGTTTTCATAACTTCCAAAACTAGGAGAGCGGATGATAGTAATACTGCTTCATGAGGCATGTTAATACTGTACAAGAGCTGTAATAAAAGTGAATTATAATAGCCTGTATTCCTCGGACTATATTTGTTAGTCGAACTCACTGCTGCTGGTTGGAACAATGCTGTACTAATAAATGTCATGGATTTGGTGTAAAGTTTACCGAACAACCTTCTAATATGCAAAGAGCATGCTTTTTTCTATGTCGGCGCAGCTGTATATATGTTTATGTAATGAGAAGAGTATACCATGGTTAAAAATGAAGTGCTGTTAATACACCTGTAGATATCGGGGGGGGGGTCAGTGTGTTGGCAGATACCTGGCAGCAGCTTGTGTGTGTGTGCGTGACATGCCCTCTTATCATGTTCGGTTTGGTGTGAACTTTGTTTTCGTGGCCTTATTTCGCCAAATGGTTGATTTCTCTTTGATTAACAGGTTTGTATGTAGGACTGTCTCGCCTCTGACCTGCGACACCGTTGTGGCTAAACGTCCTTCGTTCCGTGACGACTGGCAGACTTTTAACTCGCATCCGAAGAGAAACCAGGGCTGCACAACATTCCAACTGACAAATGTGTTAGCATAAAAAAAAAGTATTTCCTTGTTTAGCTCGAGGAGTATTATCAAGAGGAGGAAATGAAAGCGACACAATCAGGTGCAGAGGTGGTAAATGATTTAATTATTCCTGGTACTACATTGATCAATAAAAAATCCCAAAAAACAAACATAAGCTTGCTTCGCCGTTCTCATTTCTTTCGTTGTGTCAGTGGATGTTATATTGCATTTTGCATCTAAAGTCAGCGTTTATACCAGCAGCGTCAAACACAAGACCTGTGGGCAAAAATCAACCAGCAAGAGACTCAAATCTATCGCATTCCTTAATGGTGGACACAACTCAACAGAGACCAGAGCTGAGATGTCACTGATGCCGTCAGTAAAGATAAACTAGCATTAGCCTCATAGCCACTCTGTCTGGTTGGGTTTATAGGAGTTATTTTGGACATTTTAATGTATTTGGCTTCAAAGTTTCGTTAATATTTACTTTATGTTGAGATTGTAGTAATTTGTAGTCGTAATGGATGTGGTTGAATTTAAAGGTTGTTGTGGTCCAGTCAATTTGGGCGCTATGTTTGCCCTGAACTGAAATGTGTATAGAATTAATCGGTGGCAGATTTTGCTATGGGCAAAGCGAGCAGCTGTCCAGGGCGCAATCTCAACAGGTGTGCACCGAGTACCGGCTCAGATATGGTCTTGTGGCTCCGCCCCCTGTTTGCCCAGACAGCCGTCAGCTCCTGCAGTTAAAAACGGACCAACATCACAATTTGGACACAAACCTTCTCTTTTATTGCTGAAACAGTTGAGAGAAATGTATTTCTGAAAACAAATAGGCTGTGCAGTTGAAAAGTTAAAAAGCCCCTTAGTAGCTGTCAGCTTTGAGTGATGCGTTCAGGTGCATCACGTAAGTCCGCCCTCCGACATGTTAACGAGCTGTGGGGCTCAGAGAGTAGCGACATTACATGTTAAACATGATTTAAATATGACTGACAGTCATTAGCGAGCTGGAACACGGCAGGAGGAAACCCAGACTTACTTATTCACATATATGAACAATTTAGAGTCAACAGCCTAAAAAAGGGCATATTTGTGGTCCAATGCAGAGAGAACATGCAAACTCTAGAAAACTACACCACAATGCAACCGGTCCCACTTCTTATTGTTTGTCCTTCTAGCCATGTGCAAAACCAAATTGTCAAACCGCACCAATCCTCCACAAAGATTCAAACCAAGGTGCAAATGATTGGAACCTGTCAAGGCCTGAAAAGGGGAAAGATGTGTTAATTAAACTCTGACATTTAGTGTCCTCTCAGTCCTTTTCTGCTGAAGTGTTTGCTGTCGTTGTGCCAGGTTGTAAAGAACTCTGCGGGCTCCTTGGGAGAAAGGTTGCAGATGCTTTCGAGGCCGAACTGGTGCAAAGAGAGGGGGAGAAAAAAAAAAGTCATCTGCAAGTGGTGCAGATTTCAAACAACTGTCTGTTTGCCCGGGACTGACCACCTCGCCACATTCGGCCCAAATGCAAAGTGTTTGATGCAAAATATCCGAGAACCACATATTTAGTCTCAGCGATGTGCTGCGGGCGGCTTTCATGGCTGCTGGTGTCAGAATGCATGTGTCCCCAATCAGAAATTCCTCCTGCATGAGCAGGAAAAGCCAAACAAGAGTCACCGGAGAGCGTGCAGCCAATATTTAAAGTCAGGAAAATAAACTCACTCTTTGATCTATGTCCGCTTTGTGAGAGATGAACACGTGTTTTTTAGTTTTTTGGTGTGTGCATATAGGTTCTGAGCCCATGTTGAAACTCGGTGCAAAATATTTTTTTTTTCTTTATTCCCCAGTTGCTTGTAATGTCGCACATGTTAAAATGAGACTCATCCCAAGCAAAATTATATTTCCATCCCTACAGCCGGCGTGATGTGCTGTCAAAACCAACGCTGGTGTGAATTATTCTTTATAATGAAGATATGAGATTTAAGGAGGCCAACGATCACACCGGTTACCAAATCAAAATTGAATTAGATTATGAAAGGACTTCTATTGATGACCAAGTGGGGAACGGGTCAATTGGGTGGATATGTACTTGTTGGTCTTGTCCTCTCCTAACTGCTGTCATCAGGCGAAGTTTGGCACAATCAGGTAGTTTCCCTGTGCAATTGCTGCACTCCTCAGAGCCAATCAGAGGTCCGCTCAGCGGAGAGTGCTGCTGTGTCTCCAAGGGTGTGACAGCAGTATGTGAGTCGGAGCTGCTCCCAGGGCCACCAGCCCCCAGGGCCCCCTGCAGGACGGCCACAATAGTAGCCCCAGGGCGGATGCCATAGCTGGGATTCCCACCCGTAACCGGGACACCTTCGCCCAGGGCACAGACACACTGGCAGCAGCCCCACAATCAATTCATCAATCTCTGAAGGGAGTGGCAACTGCAAAAAGGCCACAGCAGGCACCCCTCACAAGCTCGCCTTGGAAGGGACAGGGCCACCGGGGCTGACACTGAGGCTGACACCATGGTGGCGTCGTCAAAGTGCCAGACTCTGCAGAAACTGGGGAAAGTCTCCAGACCTTTACTGAAAGACGTCTGGAAATGATTGCCAAAATGCGTTGGGTTTTTTTTGTCTTGCGACTCCAACTTTGTGCATTTTATACTGGACAAGAAACAGACAATAACAATAATAACCTAAATACACTTTATATCGCAACACATCAGTAATAATTCTTTTGATTCAATGGCTCGTTTTTTTTTTTTTTTTTTGCAAAGATTTAATCCATCCGTATTTGATTATTAGAATGAAATGCAATCATTTCTATTAAAAAATAAATAAAATCTGAACTCAATAATTGCATATGTTTGGGGGGAAAAAAGTCCATATCCTATTTGTGTAAACACTGCTTCCACTTTTCACTGCCTCTGAAGCAGCGATGAGATCCTGAAGCTGTTCGTCAGACTCTGTCTCCTCCTGCTGGACGGAAAACTTCAGGGAGGAGACAGTTTCATCCCTCATCCGTCTTCTAAATGTCTTAAAGTTCAAAAGGCTGGAGCTGATCTCAATTGATTGTATAAAAAGGTGGGATATGCCTCCAAACCCTTGTACATACGTATAATGTGCAAATTCAACCGCAAAAAAACAAGAATCGAACTCCACTACATACCGAGGAGAGAATTTTTTTGAGTTTAAATTCACTTTTCGGGCTGATACACAATTAAAAGAAATGATGAATCGTCAACTCAACCTGGTCACGGTAGGACACGATTCACTCTTTCTGCATTTTGGTTTATTCACGCTTATCGGAAATCCCATCATTTAAAATGCCTGCAAAACTTCCCAAATAAGTCTCTTATACGAACAAGCTGTGAATTGTTCGGCTGTTTGAGTCCCTCGTTGAAAACATGAGGTTAGCAGTACATCTGTCAGAAGCGTTTACCGAGATTCATCCATTAGTGGGAGAAAACCCACTTTCACTGTCAGCTCCCTGCTGAGGAATCTTTCCTGCTCCGGGGCCATTTTCCTTCAAATTAAGCAAGTTCTTGTTTTGCGTTCAGAAGTCACTTGCCCGCCTGACAATGTGCGCCATTGTGACAGGCCGCTCCGCACGCATCAAAGAGGTGATTAACCAGTTGACGGGGCTGCGGGGGACAATACTGCTCTTTACAGGGGGGAACAGTACGGCCACTCAGAGCCGCGGCTGCAGACTGGCAGAGCGCAGCACTGCTTCCACATGCAGCAGCTGAAGGCAGAACAACTGCAGAGGCACTCTTCCCTCTGGTGCACAGCAATTTACATCTGAAGCAGCTATTAGCTGTCACTGTATGCATGTGTGACACTTCAGTCTGCATGTTTCTTTTTTTTTTTTATAATCTTTTAAGTTTATAATAAATCATCCGATCAGATTAACCACTGTCGGATCTGTGTTTCTTTTGAATATCACACATTAATCCTGCAGGATCTTATAAAGTGTGTCTCTCACTGAGGCTGCAGCTCAGAGTGAAAGGAGAAAAAAAAAAATGACGGACCGACTTCTGATTGGTGAATAAATCAAGCTGCTGGCCAATCACGTGCCTCCCTCAGGGAGGGAAATCCCAGCATCAGAATAACATGCAACTTGCTCTTTTCTCAGTGGAGCGATTTCCACTTAGGTTTGAGACAAGCTGCGTTTGTCTTACACGTTGAATCTTTCTCTCAAAACTCTGGAACTTATCATAATTTGTGGATCTTTTATTATTCCTTTTTTTTTTTTTTTTTTAAATCATACTTTGTGATTCTGCCTTGTTTTTGTTCAGAAGACAACCTGAACTCGTGTGATATGCTCAAATCTGGGTAAACAGGATCTCCGTCATCATGGACCGTCGGGGAGTTTTACTGCTGTGCTTGTGTTTGTCCTGGACGCTGCAAACCGGGTCGAACCAAACACATGAAGGTACGGAAATATTCCACTCCAGGTCTAATGGGGGGGGGGGGGTTTGATTTCACCTGTTGGTAAATATTCATCAGATCCTATACTGTTCATAACGTGCGATTCACTTGTGTTTTGCATGTCGATGCGGATGGTTTGCAGTGTGTAAACACTCTAGTTCTTAGGTTCTAATTGCACAGCTGTTATTCCTTTAATGTAAAGCTTCTGTCCTGCACTCATACATCAACACTTGGAATTTTCTTTGATGCTGATGAGATTTACTGCATCATGTATGTGAAGAACTGCAGAGGATGGCGCTGCTTTATCTCAGCGAACCTTTTTTGCATTCTTTAAGGGATTTAGTGGAGTTTGTAACTCGTACGTCTTCCATGGTTTTCTGATGTTTCAAGGGCGTTTTGAGGTTACTTGTGCAGCTTTTGCCATCATTTGCAGTATTTTTTGCATTTATGCAAGAGTTTTAATGGATAAACGCCTTAGTTCTGAACTGGTTGAACTATTCATAATGTCTATAAAATATGTAATTACCGTAAAAGGGAAGGGTCATTACTACACGTGAGACAAGAGAGGAAATGCCTCATTTGCTCAGAGCAAGTCTTCATTTTCTATAGTTGGCTCAATGTTTATTATATTATATGGAAAAGCTTAGCTTGTGTGTTGGTTCTGCAAATGGTTCCGCTTTTAGATTTGCTTAAATTCTGTTTAACACCAGTGGATTTGCAAGAGAGAAAAGAAGAATGCATGAATAGGAGAATGCATTGGAATGTTGTTTGTTCGTACAATCAGATTCCAATAGCGCAAATCTGGCAACGTCTCTTAAAGACACTAAGGAGTCGTCGCCTCAGCGGAATCCCTGCAGCTGGAAGCGTCAGGTTCATCCGAGCGACACAGACGTAGAGTGAGACTGGCGTTGCAGGTGTGTCGGGGTTGTGGGTGGAGGGTCCGAGCTGCAGTTTTTGTCGGTCGGTCGGTCGGAGCTGGTGGTGTGTACGACTCCTTCCGTTCACGATATTTCCCGTCTCGCTGCCAGAAAAAAAAAAAAGTCCAACTCACACACGGCTCATTGTCTTCTGGTATGATCTCAGAGAAACACGCACGCACACACACACACACACACACACACACACACACACACACACACACACACACACACACACACACACACACACACACACACACACACACACACACACACACACAGGAGCACTGTCTGTCACTGCATCACTCCTCAGTCAGCGAGACACACTGTCCACATTTATAGCTTTGTCACAATGAGGCACTTTGTCTGGGAGAAGCCCCTCTTCTCCTTCTTCTCTCTCTTCTCTCTCTTCTCCCTCTTCTCCCTCTTCTCCCTCGACCCCCTCGGCCTCCACTCCACCAGCCGCAGGCCCGGACCGGCTTCACGTCACATTCTGCCGCCAGCACACGTCAGAGAGACTCACCAAGTCCATAAATACCGCAGACACAATGCAAGCAGGGGTGAACGAATTCCCCCTGAGCATGTGACCTTATCAGGACACTTGCACATTCCTCCCAATGTAATCCACACAGAGTACAGTATTTCACGTTGAGAGATGGACTACTGGTATATTTAGCCACCCCTTGTGTGTGAAAACGTCTCGTTCCTCCACGTTACGTCACCCAACTGATGCTTCAAACTGGAAATCCAAACTTGGGTTGAACGTGAGAACTTCGTAAATAAAATGCATATAACCAATATAGGCTCAATGATTCTATGAGTCCTTTTTGTGTGGCACTTGTGTTTTTCTATCAGAGTCCAAAAAAGACTAGACTAAACCACATTTTTAGTTCAGGGGCCACAAGCAGACCAGTTTCCTCTTGAGGTGGCCGGACTGGAAAAACAGTGGCATAATAACCTTTAAGTTTAAACTTTTTTAAGAAATAATTTTGTGGCACTACATATACATGATGAAAACGTCTAGATTTTTGCCAAACCAAACAGAAAACTATACGATCTCTCTTTTTAAAGATATAAATGATGGAGTATGTATGATTTGATGACACATATAAGAGGCACATAAGGATGTTTGCCATATTAAAGTTATATTACAGTTAAAATGTTCTAATATCCAAGTATTTTACTTTTTTTTTCTACCTTTTCATGCAGAATATTTCAGTATAAAGATTCTTGACTATTAGTGTCACCTGATTATAATTTTGACCCTGTAATTTAACTTTACACTGCTTTATAAGACCTCTTAGACAAAGATCTCACTACAAGCACTGTAACTGACAACGTGAAGTTTGTTTAAGGGACTTGGAAAACATGCAAACCTGTTCTATTCTATTCTCGTTTCAGAGGTGTGTCCCGGTACACAGAACGGTCTGAGCTCCACCGGCTCGCAGGAGAATCAGTACAACCTGATCAGGGACCGATACGACGGCTGTGAAATCGTGATGGGGAACCTGGAAATCACTCAGATAGAGAGCAACTGGGACTTCTCCTTCTTGAAGGTAAACCCCCTCGGCCGTCTTCAACCATCACACTGTTTTCTTGGCTCTCACATCTGCGGGTCACCCTCTTTCCCTCCTCCTCCTCCTCCTCCCCCCGCGCAGACAATCCGCGAGGTGACGGGCTACGTCCTCATCGCCATGAACCACGTCCAGGAAATCCCCCTGGGGCAGCTCCGGGTCGTCAGAGGAAGCAGCCTGTACGAGAGACGCTTCGCCCTCTCGGTTTTCTTTAACTACCCCAAGGACGGCTCCAACGGGCTGCGGCAGCTGGGCCTCACCAATCTGACAGGTTAATGGGAGATGAAATACTGGCGGCAGAAATGTGCAGTTATTCATTCCTTTGAAAGCCGAGGAAGACATAATAAAGAAAACATTTAGAGTAGATCCCTTTTTTTTCTTTTTTTTTTCAGCTGCAGCTCATTGAGAGTTGTTCCTCAACGCCTTTTAGAGGAGAAGGAAAACCTGCAGTTGGTTGATTTATTGCAAAACGTTCATGGATTCAATTTTAGTCTTTCCTCTCTCATAATCCCCCCCCCCCCCCGAAAACATCAGGTTGTTTAAAATCCTTACGATGTAGCTGAACCACAGTTTGACTTGTCAAAGCAGGAAAAATACAGGAATCGCTAATATCAGCTCGATGCCACTAAATCACAATGTTTTCTCTCAGTGAGCTTGAAATGTGTAATAGCAGGACCCTAAAATCAAACAGCTTGGAAGCTTTTCATGACGTAAACATAAATACGGGCCAAGTTCACCGGAGAACCAAGTAAATTTAAGGGATTTTCAGTCATTCCGAAGTCAAAGGCAAATTCTTTTCTTGAAACATTTCGTCATAAATAAAACAAAGTACAAGGATGATTTGGCCTTTTAAGTTCTCTACATTAGTGATCAGCTTAATTTATATGATTTATAAGGCGTTGTTGTGGGCAGAGATACTAAACCATGGGTGACAAACATAAGGCCCGTGGGCCAAAACTGGCCCCAAAGAGGCGCCAATCAAGCACATCATGAAGATTTTTAAACCAAAGGGCTTCCAAGGGTGGGAGGAGGGGGGCAGTTTGTAAAGATACCCATAATGCAACAGCTATAGGAGAAGTTTTCTGGATATTTTACTGTATTTTGCACCAGAAGGTTTCGTTAAAATTGACTTTGTGTTGAGATTGTTATCATTTTCAGTTGTAATTATCTGGTTTTGTGACATTTTCATCACGTGCACTCTGCGCCTCAACAAAGAAAAAGTTGAAATTTAAAGGTTATTATGGCGCTAGAGTGTGGCCCCTGAACTAAAATGTGTTTAACAGTGATGTTTGATATTGTCTTGTCTTTATTTCCTCACAGAAATTCTGGAGGGAGGAGTGCAGATTATCAACAATAAGTACCTGACCTACGGCCCGTGGATCTTCTGGCAGGACATCATCAGGGACGGCGGCGCTCCGATCGACATCCAGCACAACGGCGAGAGAGGTTGCCGTCTGAATCCTCCCGTTTCACACGCCTCAAACGATTTGTGCGTTTTCCCTCACGCACCCTGGTGGCTGTTCTGCCTCCTCTGCTCTCTCAGGTCCCTGTCATAAATCCTGCGGAGGTTATTGCTGGGGGCCAAACGAGAAACAGTGTCAGATCTGTGAGTACCGAGTGTTTTATTTGAGTCCTCCTCGTTTCCCCGCCATCCCCTCCTGTCAGACTCGCGGCGATGAAGATGTGCACACAGAAAGAGACATGCCACACTTACACGAGCTCTGCCGGTGTCTCCTGTGTGTCTCAGTGACGAAGACGGTGTGCGCCCCGCAGTGTAACGGCCGCTGCTTTGGGACGAGCCCCAGAGGCTGCTGTCACATCGAGTGTGCGGCGGGATGCCGAGGCCCTCGGGATGTGGACTGCTTTGTAAGTGCTTCGTCAGTGGATGGTTTCTTATTTTCCCACGGGAACTCCAATAAAAATGCGGATGATCCTAAACATATATATCTTATCAGTAAATCAAAAAGCCTGTATAAAATATAGTATCATCTGAACTTTTGAGATATTACAGTGTGGACCGAAGTAGTGTTGTGTGCTGGAATTGGGAAAATCTGATGATGTTAAGAATTAGGATTCTTAAAATGCCTAAAAAATTATTAAAAATGCAGACTGCCACAGGTTGCACATGTCTACTTCCTTCTAAACCATTTTGAGAAACTCACATTCTGTTATTATGTGGATAGGTCGTTATTATTATTATTATTATTATTATTATTATTATTATTATTATTATTATTGTTACTATTATTATTATCAATTTGATTGTATGGTATATATCTTGGTTTGTAATCTTAAAATATAGTCTTGCTTTCTATGTACATTGAATTTTAATATTTTCGAATCTAGCCTATCAATGCACCGGTGGCCGCTCGCTATTTCTATTTTTTTATGATGACTAAAAATCTATTTATTTATTATTATTGTTGTTATTATTATTATTATTATTATTATTATTATTATTATTATTATTATTATTATTATTATTATTATTATTATTATGTGCCTTCAAGACGTTTTTCAAAAAGTGATTTATTTTTTTTAATTTACTGAGATTGGAGCTGTATGTTTGAATCTTTGAATCTCTTTTTTCTATCTTCTATTTAAACAAGCAGCTGCTTATGTACAGTGTTTTAATGCCATTCTTTGCTCTTTATGGCTCTTATTTGTGAAGTACCTTTCATCAGTTTGCTCCCCTGCACCTCAGCGTTAGCTCAGACTGGACGGACGCCTCTGTGACATCGAATGTAATTTTGTGTTTTGAAGGCGTGTCGTCATTTCAACGACTCCGGAGCCTGTGTCCCCCAGTGTCCTCAGACGCTGATCTACAACAAGCAGACCTTTCAAATGGAGACGAACCCAAACGCCAAATACCAGTACGGCTCAATCTGCGTCTCTCAGTGTCCCAGTGAGTCTGTCCCCTTGTTTCATTTGGCTTGTTGACTTGTTGCTGTAGGCCCAATAACAAATGTGACTTTTTTCCCCTTAAACATGTTTCCTGCCCGTTGCTCCTTCTCTTCCCGCTCGCAGCTCATTTCGTGGTGGACGGCAGCTCCTGCGTGAGCGTCTGTCCCCTGCACAAGATGGAAGTGGAGCGGGACGGTCAGAGGCAGTGCGAGCCCTGCAGTGGACTCTGCCCCAAAGGTTCGCGCCACAAGAATCTCCATTTGAGTTTCAACTGGATTCAGTGACAGAATCACTGCGGAAATGACTCCTCTTGGTGGTTGTTGCAGTGTGTGAAGGGACCGGCGCCGAGCACCGACAGACCGTCGACTCCAGCAACATCGACAGCTTCGTCAACTGCACCAAGATCCAGGGCAGCCTGCACTTCCTGGTCACTGGGATTCTTGGGTACATTTTCTGTTCCGGGGTTGAAAAAAAAAATAAAAAATAAAAAATCGCACACGACTTGAGAGTCAGCACACTTAGTGTGTTTATTCGTTTTCAGAGACGACTACAAAAATATCCCGCCGCTCGACGCTAAAAAGCTGGACGTCTTCCGCACCGTCAGGGAAATAACAGGTTTGTTTGTGATTAAGTTTGTTGATATTGTAGTAATAATAATGAGCTATGCTTGTTGTGTTGTTTGTTTTAGAAAATGTATTCATTTTCATTTAAATTTGTCATTTCAAAGCTGCCTCTGTTATGTCACGGCATAAGTTGCAATACAAGCTAACACCACAAGGTGGTGTATTGAGCCTCTCAATGACGCTCTTGGCTACTGAACAGTTTTCTGTGTAATAAACTGATTCACGACATTTAAAGTCTGCCGATTCACTCATAAATCCAGATGAAAACAATGCTTTGCGCAATGATTTACAGTTTTTCAGCTTGCAAAGTGATGTAAATTATGAATGTTGAAATTGTGTTGTTTTTTTTTAACATTCTCACTGTGTTATATTCTCAGATATTCTAAACATTCAGTCGTGGCCCAAAGAGCTGAATGACCTGTCCGTGTTTTCAAGTCTGACGACCATTCAGGGGAGGTCGCTGTACAAGTAAGGGCGATAAGCGGCGTGTCTACATGTGTGTATGAGTGTGTCATGACTTCTTCACATTTCATGGCCACAAAATACTAATTTCACCTCTAAGAAATCAGAATTTGTGGCCAATATTTATTTCCGATGTCAAGTCCGGAGCTCTGTGCATAGATTATATAAAGGATGCATAAAGTGTTTTAGGAATAAAAACTACTTTTCAAGCAAGTCAGTAGGTTAGAAAAAACTACGAGGCAGGGGTTTCAAACTCCCGGCTGGCAGTCCACACACACACACACCTCTGGCACGTTTGTATTTGTTTAACTTTTGTTTGTTTTGTCGCCGATTGTGACCGTGTGTCTGTGTCGCCCGAGCGAAGGCGCTTCTCCCTGATGGTGATGCGCATCCCCTCCCTCACGTCGCTGGGCCTGCGCTCGCTCCGCGAAATCAGCGACGGCAGCGTCTACATCAGTCAGAATGCCAACCTCTGTTTCCACCACACGGTGAACTGGACGCAGCTGTTCAGAGGTCGCAGGGTCCGAGTCAACAACCTCAGCAACAACAGGCCATTGGCGGACTGCGGTGAGGCCAACGCAGACACAAACACCTCTGTGATGGCGGCCAGCTGAGGCCGCGGTCAAAACAATCCGTCACTTCAGACTGCCTGCGCACACACACACACACACGCCAGAACATCTCACTCTTCACCATTTTTTTCCCTCCCCACCGGTTTGAGTAAAACGCCGTTTCTCTCCTCCGACGTCCAGTTGCTGGAGGCCACGTTTGTGACCCGTTGTGTTCGGACTCGGGCTGCTGGGGCCCCGGGTCCGACCAGTGCCTGTCCTGCAGGAACTACAGCAGAAATGGCACGTGTGTGGCCGGCTGTAACTTTCACACCGGGTGAGCGCTTAAACGTATTTGAACTCGCGTTGTTCGAGTTCCTCTTATGTGTTAAATTGGGTTTGTTTCCCCAACCACAGATTTCCCAGGGAATTCGCCAGCCCCGAGGGCGAGTGTGTGTCGTGTCACCCCGAGTGTAAAGCTCAGAGGAGCAAACTCAGCTGCAGCGGAGCGGTAATCACAACCTGTCGCACTCACATGAATTCATTACCTGTATTGGTTGTTCTAAAACTGCTGAGTTGGCAAAAGAGTACAAATATTCCCGGATGACATCCTGGACAGGAGAGTCCTTGAGAGAGACACACACACACACACACACACACACACACACGCGCGCGCGCGCGAAGAGAAAATGCAAACGTGACATGGTAAGGATCAAAACAGGAATGGAACCGGGGACATATTGCTGTGAGGCGACAAAACTTTTAGTCTCTTACATAATTTTTCGTCATTTTTTGGGGGGTACAGTCAAGAAATCCAATTATTTATTTAACACAGAGACATTTTTGTTACCGAACTGCCCACTTCTAGTGCTGACTTGTGGAATTACACATAGTGATATTATTCAACCTCAAAACTGAATGAAGATGAATGTAAAAATTGCCTGAAATTTTAAGTATTTCTGATAAAGGGTTGTAATTGTAGGGAAACTCTGAAGTGCAAGAGGACATTTGTTCACCCTTTATCTTCCTTTCCTTTTTTAAAAAAAACCCACATCCTCCGAAGTGCATTTAATGTAATTGTTTTTAAAAAATAGAGTAAGTATTTGCTTTGTTTTCTGTGGATCAGAGCTGCCATTCACAACAATGTTAGAAACACCCAACCAAACGTGACGACATTATTTAATTCACTTGACGTCTTTGTCATCATTAAACCAGTACTTGAATTGATTTTTTTCAAAAAAATTTATTTGTTTTTACATTCCTCTTATGCTTATATTTTCATCATGTGAAACTAAATGTATTTAAAAGTGTACATATTAGTCTTTAACTGCTACTGGAAATCTAAATAGTTTGCAATACTAGAAATTGTCCTTTTTATAGTAGGAAAACAAAGAAAATACCAAATTCCATTATTAATAGAGGATTTTAAGACTGATGATCCAATCTCTTCAAAGAAATGTGATGTATATCTTCTTTTTAAAGATCTACAGCTTCAAACTTCCATTTTTGACATTTTCGTCATTATCTCATGTCACGTTTTTCTCCCTTTCCTTTTCTTTGTTTGCCAGGGTGCAGATGAGTGTGTGTCCTGTTTAAACCTGCAGGATGGACCTTACTGCATGTCCTCTTGTCCCAGCGGCGTCAACGATGGACAGAAAAGGCTGATCTTCAAATATCCCAACAGGGACGGTCACTGTGAACCGTGTCACCACAACTGCACTCAGGGGTGAGCAGAAATATGTTGTTTTGTTTGTTTTTAAACAGTTGTTTCCATGTCCTGTCATGCTTTTACCGTGAAGCTTTATGTCATATACGTGTTTGTGTTGTTTAGCTGCTCTGGCCCAGGAAAAAATGACTGCATAAAGACAGCCAGACTGGCAGTGAGCAGGTGAGTATCTCCACCTGCTGGAGAACAAGAAGCACTACATTGAAGTTTTATTCTTTTTACCAATATTTGGGTCTCTAATTTAAGGCCACAAAACAGTATTTCCTGGCCATGAAACAGTAGTTTGAGTCCACGAAATAGTAATGTCAATAAATACTATTTCTTGGACATGAAATATTAAAATGAAGCTTTTCATATTTACGACATAATAATTTGAGACCACGAAATACTAATTATTGCCACAAAATAGTAATTTGAAGCCAATAAATACTATTTATTGGCCACAAAATTGTAATTTGAGGCCTCAAAATAATAATTTGGAGTGACAACATAGTAATTTGAGACAAAAAAAATGCAATTTTGGATTTGACCCCATGAACTAGCAATTTGAGACCATGGAATAGTAATGTACCAATGTACCCATCAGGACATGCCCTCCTCCTCTTGTTCTTATATTATTCTTGCATCTGAGGGTGTAGTTGATATTTGACGCCGTCAGTCATCAGTCTCTGTGTTGCTCTGCTCCTTCCTGCAGTGGTCAGATCACAGGAATCGCTCTGGGAGTCCCGGCCGCCCTGATCTTCTGCCTGGCGTTGTTCTTCCTGGGCCTGCTCTACCACCGAGGCCTCGCCATCCGTCAAAAGCGAGCCATGAGGCGGTACCTGGAGAGCGGCGAGGTGAGGCTTCACACATCAGCTGACTCTGCTGATCCTTCTCGTTCTCATCGCCCGCCCTCTGCGTCTTCCAGAGCTTCGAGCCTCTGGGTCCGGGAGAGAAAGGCACCAAGGCTCACGCTCGCATTTTGAGGCCCTCGGAGCTGAAGAAGATCAAAGCTCTGGGTTTGGGTGTTTTCGGCTCAGTGCACAAGGCGAGTTTCTGGATAACCCCCCCCCCCCCCCGATTCCTGTGCCTGCGGCTACTCTCAAACAAAATGTGTTGAGACGCACGCTTCTTTCATGTTTCAGGGATTTTGGACTCCAGAAGGCGAGACGGTAAAGATCCCTGTGGCCATTAAGACCATCCTGGATTGTTCGGGTCGGCAGACCTTCACTGAGGTCACTGATGTGAGTCGGATGAAGCAACGTCTCGACTTCACATCGGTAGATTTTTTTTTTAATAGGTTGGTCTTTCTTCATTCTGTGCAGCACATGCTCTCCATGGGCAGCCTGGACCACCCGTACGTCGTCAGGCTGCTGGGCATCTGCCCCGGCAGCGGCCTGCAGCTGGTGACCCAGCTCAGCTCACAGGGGTCCTTACTGGACCACATCAGGCAGCGCAAAGACAGCCTGGACCCTCAGCGCCTGCTCAACTGGTGTGTGCAGATCGCTAAAGTGAGTGCAACTTCTTTCTTTTCTTTTTTTTACATCTAATGAGCTGTCGGACGGGACGTGAACTTGTCTTCGTCTCAGGGCATGTACTATCTGGAGGAGCACTGCATGGTCCACAGGAACCTGGCCGCCCGCAACGTCTTGCTGAAAAACGACTACCAGGTGCAGATTTCTGACTACGGCGTCGCAGACCTGCTTTATCCCGACGACAAGAAATACGTCTACACAGACACCAAGGTTGTTGCCGCTCACTCTGCTTCAGATCCAACGGGGTTGTTTTTTGTTTTTTTTTATTTGTTGGGTTTTGTTTTCATATATCTTAAAGTTTTCCTGCACGTTTATTCCTCAACCAGACGCCCATTAAGTGGATGGCACTGGAAAGCATCTTGTTCCGAAGATTCACGCATCAGAGTGACGTTTGGAGTTACGGTAGGAGGTTCTGCCAGGGTCTCGGTGACGGCAAATCGACTCTGCCTGTCCCGGAGACGTCGGTGAGCCGTGTCCTCCCGTGTGCAGGGGTGACGGTGTGGGAGATGATGTCTTTCGGGGCGGAGCCGTACGCGTCCGTGCAGCCGCAGGAGGTCCCGAGTCTGCTGGAGAAGGGCGAGCGTCTCTCGCAGCCACACATCTGCACCATCGACGTCTACATGGTCATGGTCAAATGTTCGTCCGAACTCCTTCTCGTGCGGGGATGACATTGGGATGGATTTTCCGTTATGTTGCTCAGCCCCTGACCTACGATGTTGTTCCGTTCATCCGTTCAGGCTGGATGATCGATGAAAACATAAGGCCGACCTTCAAAGAGCTGGCCAGCGACTTCACTCGCATGGCTCGAGACCCGCCCAGATATCTCGTCATCAACGTGAGCCCGCCACATCGCCGTCGTCGTCGACTCTGAGCGAAGACATGAGAACCTTCCTGTCGTTCTGCAGGTGGACGGAGGAGAGGCCACCCCAGGTGAAATCCACCGTCGGGAATCGGAGCGAGGACTCCTGGATGCGGAGTTGGAAGACCAAGACGAGGACGAGCTGGAGGCTGGCTTGGCGACGCCGCCGCTGCAGCACTCTCCGTCCTGGAGTTTGTCTCGTTCGCGCATTAACTCCTACAGAGTAAGGAAATATGTTCTGCGCTTGATAGATGGATAAATGGATCCGTAGGTGCAGAGGGTGTTTGCTTTCTTGTTTACAGAGCGGTTCATCTCAGGGCGGACCGGTCGGATACCTGCCGATGACCCCGAGCCCTGCAGACAGCTTACGACAGGTAACACAAAGAAATACATGCAGATACACACTGACCCCCTATAAAGCTCATCCCTGAGTGGTCTAGCTTAAGAGCTTCACTTTAATCAGGATTACTGGGACATTTTGCCAATAGCTGCCCTGAAATCAATATTACAAACCACTGCTGCAAGTACCTCATTATCTCATGTAGGAAAACACTTCATGACGATTTATTTGGATGGTTAAAGAGCTCATATTATGCAAAATTCACTTTCTAATAGTTTTCCAGCCGTACTAATCATCTCCATACCAGGAACGACACCCCAGAAGTGAAGAAAGTCTGTCCTCTCTCTCCCCGGTTTGTTCCAGGTTTTAAAAAGTGTGTTGCTCCAACCAGCCAATCAGAAATCAAACCCTATATAGTGTAATTGGGGGTTTAGCCAATCACAATCAAGGTAGCCCCCCCCCCCCCCCCCCCTTTGACTCCTCCCACAATCAGGCAGCTCTTCTCTGGCACATGGCGCCACAAGAGGAAATACTTCCTTCCTCTTCCCATAGATGGGCGTGTGTGGGCGGAGCCAGTCCAGCTCACACAGACACAGCAGATTCTGCATGCAGCTCCTCTGATCCAATATTCTAATTCTATTTTTTATTATTTTACCATAAAAACCTTGTTGAGATTAAATGTGTCTTTTTCAAGAGTGTCCTGGCCAATACATACAGCAGTGCATTAAATTTTCTAATAAAACAGGCATATAAAAGTCATAAAACATATAAGAAAAATACATTTTAAAAAACATGCACATTTCAAAAAATTGCCCACAAATTAGAATTTAGTCTGTTATTTAAAACATCTGCATACAGATGCGTCTGTCTCCAAGCCACTAAGCAACTTTTTAAAAGAGTCCAATGAAACCAGGTTTCATTTGGGATTTGGTGCAATAAACTGTGACTAAGATGCTTTTAGACCAACAAGACCAACGTGAAAGTGTTGAAAAGCTGCAGGAGATGACCCATTTAAAGCGTCATTTTGTTTCTTCGTCTCAGCTGTGGTTTCACAGGTCTCGCCTGAGCTCGGTGCGTACGCTGCCGGAGAGGTCAGAGGTCAGGGTGGGTGGCAGGGAGGCAGAGCTGGACGGGGATGGTCTACGAACCGGCAGCCTCCATCGGGCCAGGTTCGGCTCGGAGAGGAGCGGCCACCGCGCTCCCGTCGGCCGACACAGAAAGCTTTCCACGGCCTCGAGTCCGTCCTCGTACAAGGTGTGGACGACGGAGGCCGAGGAGGAGGAGGAGGAGGTGGATCACTATGGCTACGTCCTGCCGGGGTCTCCCGGTACACCTGAGAGAGGTACGTCAGTGAGGCGGTACTCCTCCGAGCCTCCTGACGACTTCTGTTGAACTAACTCTCTAATCTTCTCCCCACAGCCTCCAGAATCTCTCATTCTGCTCGAAGGAGCTCGAGACTCAAGAATAATCTGTTTCTCAAGGTGATTATTCCCACGCAGGAGTATCAAATCATGAACACGGAGAGCGGAGCTCCGCCCTGCTCCAGCAGCAGTGCCTCGTCACAGGGGGAAGATCCTCTATCGGCACATGAGGCCTCTGACGGAACCGCGGCAGAGCAAAGAGGCTCCACGGAAAGACTTCCGCCCACCAGAGACTTTACCAGAGAGATGAAAGCTGTGGACGACTGCGGGGAGGCGTCCCGGGGGATTGGCAGGTATGAATACATGGACATCAGGCGATCCGACTCCACAGAGGGGGACAAACCGGCAGCGGAGAGACGTGGGAGTCCAACATCTGGAAAGAGTGTGGCGCGGACAGAAGAAACGGGCCAGACAGGAGCGGTGGATGAGAAGGAGCTCACGGAGGAGGAGGAGGAGGAAGAAAACCAAAAGCGCCACAACACAAACAAACAAGCCGCTCACCGGGGGGATCCGAGCAGCGCGGTCATACCCGGGCCAGATGTGCCAACAGCTGCGGGAGAGAAGATGGAGGAGTACGAGGAGATGGCCAGATTTGGAGCAGAACCCAGCGGGTGGGAGCTCGCAGAGTATCAGAACCTCCCGGCGAAGGGGAGGGCCGGTGCCGAGGAGACGAGCGGTGGCAGGTGTTCGGGGATCAGGGAATACATCAAGGTGTGCGCTGGCGTGGGGGAGCTTGGCAGCAGCACATCGTTTGACAACCCGGACTACTGGCACAGCAGGCTCTTTCTCAAACCAGATGCTGTACACACCTAATAATGTGGATTGGGAGAAAGACTGCCATGAAGAGGCACTTTCTCTTGGAAACTTTTAAGATTTCTCACCTTTTATATATTTTTTTTAATGAAGAGCTTCTAAGAGAACAAAATTAAATAAGATCATCATTGGTTTTTGTTCAGTTGTTTTATATGGTAAATGAATATATATCAACAAACTGTGATGCGATGAACTGCGATACACTGAAGGTTATTTTAGGTCCGTCATGCAATATAGTGTGTTGATAAAGCATGTTTGGCATAATGTGAATGTTTCATTGTTAAGGCTGTGGAGTAAAAATAGTTATGTACCATTTGTTTTATGTACGGTTTCTGTTAACAATGAATATTACTTACATTTGTCTCATTATTTCAGAAATATCCAATCAAATGTGTAATCTGTGTAGAGCAGTTTTATTTTACAATTATTTTGAATTTTGTTTTTGAATTTAAACAATAAAAAATCGGTGTATGTTGAGGAACGGTGATGTTTTGGTGTGAATTGTCTTTTTCTTTTCTTTTTTTTTACTGGTTTACTATAAAAGAAACGTCGAGTGACGTAACGCACCATGGACGATCGATCGCGCGCGATTTGGAGACGAGCAGATCAAAGATGAAAAAACATGTGAGAGGAAGACCTCAGCGCACTTCCGGTTTCGTTTAAACTCAACTTTGAGTCCGATAACGTAACGGACGCAAAGCTCGTGCGATGTGACCAAAAACCACAACGTTTTCAGCTTGTATTAAAAGTTGCAAAGTTTTCAGATTATTTCCGCTTGTTAATCATTTTGACATTCAATAAAAACTTAATTTTCATAAACGATGGGAAGACAAGAGGCATTTTGAGATACAATCATCACTGAGTGTTTATCCTGGACCAGAATGAGAATTATATTTATGATCAATGTATTGGAAACGTTTTAAAGCTTAAGCTGACAGAGTAAAATGAATTTCATGAACCGGAATAAAGAATAAACGAACGACTTAGTGAGAATAAAAACTAATGCTTTAGGGTTGTTGCACCTCAAATTCGAGAGAGACAAATGTTGAGTGAGAAAAAAGATGGTCTTGATTACAACACTGATGATGGATTACGATACTATGAGGCTGTTTAATTTTTTTTATTATTTTTCTGCCATTTTTTTTTTTTCTGGAAATAACTAGCCCCACACCATTGGGAGCACAGACGGCAGAGGAGTGAACTATCTTGGCGCGTGTCTTCGGTCGATGCCGCTCGGCGCGTGCCGGCCGGACTCGGGCGGAGTCGGCGGTACTCGGGCGGAGTCGGGCAGAGTCGGGTGGGCCGGTGGTTCTCAGAGCAGCGTGGTTCATCCTGTGACTGACTGACACCCGCCGGGGTAAAAAAAAAAAAGTTACATAGAGTTCGCCGACACACTGCCAACATGTCCGGAGATGACGAGACGCAGGAGCAGACCATCGCCGACGACCTTGTGGTCACGAAGTACAAGATGGGCGCGGAGATCGCGAACCGTGAGTCTTAAAACGCGCCTCGTCTCGGTGGAAGTGTGCGGGAGCCGTGTGGCGTACAGCTAGCAGCAGCGGCTAGTCCTCCCCGGGCAGCTGCCGTGCCATGTGCCGCAGCGGGGCCACCGGAGCCGGCTCCCGGCGCAAAGGAGGCCCTAAATTTGACGCCGACACAACGCGGACGTCGCAAATACTCCGGTAGAAACCCTCCTCGTGGTGGTTGCTGCGCGTGAATGGCCACGTCGCTGTGACGGTTAGCCCCGGTGAGCTAGCAGGCTAACTAGCAGGCGTTAGCAGCGGAGCGCTAACAGATAACAATGACAAAGTGTGGGAGTGAAAGGCAACGCGTGTCCGTGTTAATCTGAGGAGGGTTTTATTAAACGTTCACCTGCAGCCTCTGAACACCTGCGCAAATAAAACGATCGCGCACGTTTACGTGAAGAAAAGACGCCCGATCGTGGTGTGAGTTAAGGTCATGATTGTAGTAGTACGAGGGAACCTGCTCAACGAAGTTAGGTGACATCTGATATAACCTAATAATAGTATGTTTATATACCACCTATATGTCGACATCTATTACCATAAACTACCTCTCATAAAGCTCAACTGTGAGTATTTCGATTATTAGATGCTAGGAAAGGCCACACGTGCATATCAGCATCTTATAAACACTTTACATGTTGCCTCAAATACAATTCATAGCTCGTCATTATCATTTCAATTACTTACAATCTACAGGCCTTATGTTGGAATATGTAGCCTTGCATAAAACTTAAAATGCAGATAATCTGTTGTAATTTCCACCTATAAACAATGTGTTTGCCTTTAAAGATGAATAAATATAATCACTGAAGTTGCAGGAATTACAAGAAGCGTGTTCAAAACAGTTGGACTGTCTAATTCAGCTCTGTTGATCGTCTAATGCTTACTTTTTACAGATCTATTGTATATATTTTTATCTTTTTATTTAAAGAGACGTGGAGCCTATATATGACGGCTCCTCATCTCAGCCCAGTCTTCGTTAATCCATGAATTAAAATAATAAGTATTATTAGTGTAGTATATATAATTCTGCAATTTTGAAGCCTTCGATAAACAACTCGCCACAGTTGATTTTGATAGTTTTTTTTTTGCCCCTGACCTGTGGTATTGCCCTCCCTGGGGCTTCCTATCTCGCCCCCCCCAGAGGCCCTAAAGACGGTGGTGGCAGCGGCCGCAGTCGGAACATCGGCGCTCAGCCTCTGTCAAAAGGGAGACGCCTTCATCGCGGCCGAAACTGGGAAAATCTTCAAGAAGGAAAAAGACATGAAGAAAGGTGAGTCCTCGCTTTCTTTCTCCACACGTTTCATCAGTCGCCGTCGCTGACTCAGCACCACCTCCTACCTCTCTCTCACTCGCTCTCTTTCTCTCACAGGTATCGCTTTCCCTACTTGTGTGTCAGTGAACAACTGCGTCTGCCATTACTCTCCTTTGAAGAGCGACCCCGACGTGGTCCTGAAGGACGGCGACCTCGTCAAAATGTGAGCTGCTGCTCCTCCTGTCTGGCCTCTGAAACGTTCGCACTGTGTGGTGGAAGTGCCCCAAATCAAATCCAGTCCACTTTCTGATGTGCCCCTTCAATCATCTGCGATGAGACGGGCGTCCCAATTCTGCCCGATCGGATCTAAACCTCCACAGTGCGAACGTGGCCTAAGAGGATGTGGTTTTAAATCCGTGAAAGCTCCGTTTGCCTCATGGTTTCTCTCCTCTGCAGCGATCTGGGCGTGCATGTCGACGGCTTCATCTCAAATGTGGCTCACAGCTTCGTTGTTGGAGTGACCAAGGTATGTCTTCGCGTCGCGGTAATCACATGGGCTGCTTTAACCTTCGCCAGAAACTTTTATCGGGCACTGAAAGTTGAAGTGATCGCAGTGAATCCAGGCAGGGTCGGGTTCGTACTTCACAGCGTTGAAATCCTGAAGGTTGAAGCTTCCGTTTCAACTTTTGTCGTGTCTATAAATGCTGTTTGGCTCCAGTCACACCCACAGCGTCCCGGAGAATTCTCGCCTGAAGCGTAGCTGGGTTCTTAGTCGTGGGAGGAAAAGACGGTCACTAAGAGAAATGCTTTTATAATGGGAAAACTTTTCCGTGCAGCTTTTCATCCCCGGACTTGACCTTTGTGTTTAAAATTCAAGCATCCCATTTATGACTCTTAACAGGAAAGTTAGAAAGCCTCTGAGAATTTTTGAACAATTCCTCATTAATTCAATTCCAAACGCTGCAACTTAATACAGCATTTAGGATGCATTAAATTATTTTGGTACATCTGGAGCTTGTTCAGATCATTTTAATTATAACAACAGGGGTCAGTTGGCTGATGATACAGCCTCACGCGTCCTTTGTCCGTCTTCAACTGTCTCGTCCGTCTCTGCAGGAAAACCCGCTGACCGGACGGAAGGCCGACGTCATCAAGGCGGCTCACCTCTGTGCCGAAGCGGCTCTCCGGCTCGTGAAGCCCGGAAACCAGGTAAGCCGCCGCCGCCTCCTCCAGCAGCTGGATGGCGTCGCATCCGCTCACGTGTGCGTCTCTCCTCCTGCCAGAACTCGCAGGTCACGGACGCCTGGAACAAGATCGCAAAGTCGTTCAAGTGCTCTCCGATCGAGGGTGCGTTTGTCCCGCCGCCGACCCGTAGTGTCGTTTCTGACTCGCTCCGCTTCATTTTACTGCTTCCGTGTGCGCAGGCATGCTGTCCCATCAGCTCAAGCAGCACGTGATCGACGGGGAGAAAACCATCATCCAAAACCCAACGGACCAGCAGAAGTGAGTTGGCATCATCCCATCGCTCACCGCTGTGCTCCTCCCCCCCCTCTTATGACCCTCCCCCGTCATCATATTATTGTTTTTTTTTTTTACAGAAAAGACCACGAGAAGGCGGAGTTCGAAGTGCACGAGGTGTACGCCGTGGATGTGCTGATCAGCACCGGGGAGGGGAAGGTGAGACGCGTCGACACGATCCTGCTCCTTTTTTTCTTTTTGCGGGAGGGGGAGGGGAAAAAAAAGAAGAAGAAGAATCCCGCAGGTTGACGGTTCTGTGTGTTCGGTGTGTGACTCAGGCCAAGGACGGCGGTCAGAGGACCACGGTTTACAAGCGGGAGCCCAGCAAGGTGTACGGCCTGAAGATGAAGACGTCCCGGGCGTTCTTCAGCGAGGTGGAGAGGCGCTTCGACGCCATGCCCTTCACTCTGAGGTAGCTTCTCATTTTCTCATCGTCCGAGGGTCCCTCCGCTCTTTAATCTGGTCGTGCACCTAAAGTTTATGGTAAAAATTCAAGTTAAGATTGGGAACTTGTTTTTCTCCTTCCTCGTCTCTTCAGAGCTTTTGAGGATGAAGCCAAGGCCAGGCTGGGTGTGGTGGAATGTGCCAAACATGAGCTGCTGCAGCCGTTCAGCGTGCTGCACGAGAAGGAAGGTGAGAGGGGCGTGAAGCCCGGCCTTTCATTCATCCACATTTAACCCCCCCCCCCTCCGCCGACCCTCTTCTTGCGATTCGTGTCGCTGACGTCGCCCCCTCTCCTCGTCCAGGTGAATTCGTGGCCCAGTTCAAGTTCACCGTGCTGCTCATGGCCAACGGACCTCTGCGAATCACAAACAGCCTTTTCGAGCCCGAACTGTACAAGTCTGAGCACGAGGTGGAGGACGCAGACCTGAAGGTACGGTGGAGGGACTGGACTCGTTCTGTCAACTCTATAACTGCTTTTAGCCGACTTTGCATTTCTGGAAGTCATTGTTTTTTATTTTTTCCCTGAAGGCTTTGCTTCAGAGCTCCGCCAGCCGCAAGACCCAGAAGAAGAAGAAAAAGAAGGTGAGTTACGACAGCGAAAGGGGAGGTTCAGCTCAAGACTGAGTGTTACGGTGCGTCCGGATCATCCCTCCTATCTCCTTTCCTACCCACTTCTCCTTAATCCCAGAAGTGGTTAAGTGATGAGTAACGTTTGAATTCTCAATAAGCTAAGAAAAGGAGGCTCAATGCTTCCTTTTGAACCTCCTTCAGCCGAGGAAACACTGACGCTAGGAAAGGAGGAAGGAGGGACTATAAGTGATGCTTTTCACTCGCGATCATCCCACATGAAGCGCTTCATGTGCGCCTAATGCTTCATGTGAGGAACATTATTTTGGAGAGGATTCATTGTAAGAGTCACATTTTTAACAGATTTTATTGGTTACATTTTTTTTTTTTAAACAATCTTTCAATGGTCTGTTTAGAAATCTGTATTTGCCAATATTTCATCAAGTGTTTGATTAATTTGTTCTCTTGTGCGGTTATTGAGGAAGTAGCTGTGATGTAAACAAAAATTAAAGTGTGTACTTCCTCCTAAATCTTTTTCAAACAGGCGACACAACAATATGCTTGTGTTTCATTTTCCTATCTATTGGAACAATTATTTTCTTTTGCTCTAAAATCAACAAGAAATAAAAGCAGCCAGTGATTCACGTCTTCTGGTTACCATGGCAACTGGTGGTTGCTCATGAGTTGCAGCCAGAAAAATGTGTAGGAACCATAAAGTGAATAGCTGAATGAGGAATAGTTCAACTTTTGTCTGTTTGTGGTGAGTTTCATTAATAATGTATAATTAAATGCAGGATTTTCTTTCAGGTAATTTAAAACTTTGTGAGCAAAATAAAAAAAATAAAAAAACAATTGTTCTCAACACGCACGCTGACCTCCGTCTCTCCTCCCTCAAAAGGCCTCAAAGACGGTGGAGAACGCCACGGGACAGGCGGCGGAGACCGAAGCTGCAGAATAGATTCTTCTTTCCTCCAATAAATTGTGGCCGACAACTGACGACCCAAAGAACAGACGTCGCAAATCTTTTCTTCTGTCCCGGCTGTCCTGAGGCACTTGTGGTCAAAACCGCTGTGAATACCTCTGAATCTAACTGATGTCAGTCTGGGATGATGCTGCTCCTAAATTCCACAACTCCACCTTTAACACACACACACACCTAGTAAATTGTTCTCTCCTTGAGGCAACCCTGGATTCCTAACTGGTCACAATTCCATCACAAAAGAGGCCATTTCTTCTTTTTTTTTGTTTTGTATGGCCGCCACAGCCTCCCATTCATTGGCTGTAGTGGCAGATGTGGAAAATAAAATGAGTTTGACAGAGCGGCCCGGGGCGACGAACGCACAATACTGTGTCTGTGTAACCGCGTGGCGTTTAGATAACCCGACGCCTTCTGACAGTGTGGAACATCTCATTTGAGCCCCGGGTGTCATAAAGCAGGTGGAAAAAGCACGAGTCTTATTACTGTTGAATTCACCTTAATTACCACATTTCTTCCGCTCCTGTTTAGGTTTGTGCACTAGTTCATTGTGTGTGTGCTACTAGGCAACTGTTGTAGATTACTCGACTAACGATTTCTAAAACGGACATTTTAGGACCTACTGCTTGAGTAATTTAACAAGTTTAAAAAAGAAAAAAACAACAACTTTGTTCTCGGTTGTGGAAGGTTTCCTGCCAAGGGTTCAGCATCAAGTCTTGCGATGCCACGCTGAGTCTGACAGTCTGTGTTTACATAAGATCTCCATACCTGGTAAAATATATGGATGCTTTTGTAAAACAAACCCCAGTTTCAGAGACTATTTTTGGAAACATTAAAAAACCACCTGACATCATCCGTGTTGGTTTGTTTCTGGTTCAGATGATGGTTGAAACGTGCTCCGGTGGTTTGCACACCCCACCTCACTATGAAATGATGGAGCGAGCGGTGATCAGACTACATGGATGTGCTCGTGAGGTTAACGGGTGACTTAAGTTCACCGCCGGGATGATTGTGTCTCCATGTTTACCCTTTAATGCACTGGTGAACTTTGCACCCCGTTTTTTTTTCTTTTTTGGCGATTTCAACAAGTAATGCTTAAATAGATTCAACTGTGATCTGGATGAATCGGGTATAAGAAATGATCAAATGTTATTTATATAGCACAATATACAACAGTTATCTCAAGGCATGTTTACAGGGAAAAAATTCCACATGAACAAGCTACTTCGTGGAGTAGAAGGAAAAAAAGTAGAAGGAAAAAAACAAAACATTGTTTTACTCCTTTGACGTATGGATTCAAGCAAACTCTAGTAAAGTAGAATTGTAGGCGTTGGTAACTTAATTTATATTTTGTTTTTGTTAAATCTAAGTGATCAACTCTTAGTTTGAATGATTATTTGCGTCCTTATATTGACCCCAAAAAAGGTTTTTGGAAGAAAAATACTAAAGTGTCAGTGCACTACTTTCCTCTCGGTCATTGCAAATATAAAAAGTAAGAAATAAAATGCTATTTGTAATACATATCAGATCTTGGAGGAAAAGTTTATCACAACACTGGTTTCCAAAATCCCTATCAAATTATTTCTCCTGCGGGTTCATTGATATATTGTTTAAATTCCACATTAGATTTATTAAAATATTTTCATTCTCCACGTTGGTGCCATTGTCGTACCTTTGACACAAGTGTCACTTACACTTTGAGTAATTCCTCATTTTCCTTGGGGTATTCTTAAACAATAAACGCCTTTAACATGCGCGGACGATCTACCGTGCCGCATTTCACAGTAGTGAGAAATTCTAAATAATGACAAAAACGCGATACCAACGGTGAAACTACATTGCCTATGCTGAACGGAGCGTCGCTTTTTGAATGACGTCACGCAACCAGATAAATGTGCCGTCGCGTAAATGTGACGTCCTTGGTGTAAACGATTTCCTCGCAGTCGGTGAGTACAGACTTCCCGTACCGAAATCCAACCCAATCCTCGCCTTTTGACATTAATCCGAACAATCTGTAACACCACATTTGTCTTTGCAGGCTTCCTTCGTCGATATGAGGGCCAAGGTCTGTATTTCATGTTTTTTAAATTGGATAAATTCCCTTTCGAGTGACGCTAACATTTGTTAGCTTCACGGCTTTACATGACGGAGCTGATCGGACGAATAGATTTGCAAATGTTGTGTCGTGCAAGTCAATTCAAGTCATTTCACGGTAATATTTATGCTTTAATCAATGTTGTCCTTTTTTCCGTAGTGGAGAAAGAAGCGCATGCGCAGGTAAATGTTTTTCCCACACGTTTTTCCGTATAGTCGTCATAATGTGATCAGTTTTAATAGAATCCTGCATTAAATGTCCTCATCACCTTTTCTTTCTTAACAACTTGATGTGTTGATCACACATTCTCTAGTAAGTCTAGTTCCCAAAGCCAAAACTTGCTGTTTTTATGCATTTTGACTGAAAATGTAAGACACGTTGGTTGTTTTTCGTTCAACCTGACATCAAGGTACCTGAAGGCCGGTGTGGTCAAATCACACAGTGCATTTGAACCTCGTACTGAGTTTTACATTTTTAAGTGAATTAACACCAAATACATATCCAATGGTAAAAGTTAAGATATTCAACAATCTCCCGGAAATGCCTCACAAACGTTTTGCCTTTGTGTTTTCCTGCTGACCGACTTTGTGTTTGTGTCCCAGGCTGAAGCGCAAAAGGAGAAAGATGAGGCAGAGGTCCAAGTAGGCCGTCTCCCCTCCCCGCCGCGGCGCCGACCGTTCAGCGAGGACGAGGACCATCCCGTGTTAAGCGGTGACCTTTGAGGCGCCATTCCACACCTGCTGGACGTCGAGCACTGGGCCTTCCCGGGCCCCGTGTTCCTTATTCCTCAACTTTTCTTCTTTTTCTTTGTTTGTTTATACTGTGATTAAAGGTTTTGGTTTACAAAGTCATGAAAATTGTCACGTTTTACTGTTTTTATGAATCCACTTTTGGTTTGAGTTTTAAGTTGTGACTTGAGTCCTCTTGGATGGACCTGAAAGCTGCAAAAAGACAGGAAAAAAGCTTGTCAAACTCGCCAAAATGAGTTTGAGTCTATAGTGTGAAGTATTTCAGAGTATTCCCGGCTAAATTGCTTAAAGCAGGCTTCCGTAAACGCGCACAATTGGTAGTAATAAATCAAACTCGTGAACACAACTAAGACATGAAAAATAATGTTGAAAGCCAATGACTGATCAGTTGGTAACAATTGCTAAAATTATTCCTGCCATACTTCTGGGAAATTTAAAACCAAATTCCAGGCATTTTCTCCCATTCAAAGCATTTTATCACACGTTTGTGTCAAAGATTGTGACCATTAAATTGTTAGTTACAATCACAGGACGGTCCTTTCTAAAATATCTTAATGTATTTCTGGTGAGCCTGATAAACCTGCAGTTCCCATTGTGTCCAGCAGGTGTCAGTATGAAGCAGTTTTATTCTCCAAAAAAGCGTGAGAAGAAGAAGCTGTTCGAATCAGATCTTAAAGGTGTACAGGAGGATGTTCTTTTTTCGGGTGGATCATCAAGACTATTGGTCCTCCCAATTGTCAATCATTCTGGCGATATATTACGTAAGGCCGTCGTACGTGCTCGTCCCGAGGTAGCGTGGATCTATTAGTTTTCATTTTCTGCGCATGCGCGATTTCCGGTGTTTTTGGTGAGCCTTCAGCTAGCTCGCAGTTCTCACCGGGTACTTTGAACATGGCAGAGGGTCGCAAGAGAAAAAGTGTCTTCGAAGTGTATGAGAAGAAGAGAAAGGCTTCGGAAGAGAGAAACAAGACCAGAGTGTTTTTGGGAGATTCTTTCACACGATGGCGTGCGCTGAAAGCCCAGGTTGGGCTTCCCACTGATGCTTCAGTCGCCAAGTTTCTACTCGACAGGTGAAGTTTGGCATTCTATTTGGAGAAATCCATTTCAAATCACTTCCAGTAAAAGTTACCTACGTCTATATTGTAACTTTCCAGGGTTGATTAGTTTGTTTTGTAATTTGCATCGTCAGTAGTTATTACGGCTTGTGTGAGCGATGCCGACTTGTGACTTGTAAACAGAGCGTGCACGAGGAGAACTGGGCTCGTGCATGTCTCTCGCACACGTTTTAGTAGGCGTTCATATCTATGATCTGAATTTTGCAGGACTCCACCTGTTGTCGAGTCTCCCAGAGGGAATATTGAACCTCCTGCAGCAACAATGAGTTCAGTTCAGGCTTTGAGAGACTTTATCAACGAGCGACTCGCCGCCGCTGCGGGAGAAATATTCACCTTGTTTCAACAAACTATCGTCCAGTACGAGGAGGAGGTTGTCCGCCAGCACAACGTTCTACAAATCAGCGGAAAACCTGGAATCAGGTTCCACAGAGCAGGTATGTAAAAGTGAGAATGAACACATGATCGGGACTTTTGTTTTGAAGCTCTTAGACAGACAAGAGGCTGCAGTTGTGCTTCGAGGTGAAACAACAGGAGTGAATAAAAGCAGAAACTTTCAGCATTAAAACAGAGGATCTGTCTCAGAAACGAAGGAAACGGTGTTTGTGCTGTTTGTGAATGGAGGAAATGGTTTATTGATGCTCAGTCTGAGCTAACATGTGGTTAGTGCAGCATTTACGGTCCATGTTTATAATAGACGTGAAGGTAAAGCTGGAATAATAATGCTGCGTTCAAGTGTTGCTGTGAAAATAAATATTCCTGCACCAGGTCACACTGGAAACTTCCCACTGACGTTTCAGAACTCAGAGAAGCTTTTGATGCAGCCACACGTTTTTCTCCTTTTATTTTTTTTTTAAACCACACGGCGACTGTCACACTCGTTGTCTCTGAATGTTTGTATTTTACCTGCAGCCTGTCTCGTCTCATCCATCCATCAGTGTAAAACATTCCCCTCCATCACACCTTGACTTTTGTCTGGTTTCCCTCCAGAGGGTCCACAGCGACACGCTGGTCAGCAGAAGACGAGCTCCAGTCTGCAGCAGGAGGAAAGTGAAGCTCCAGCCATTAAAGAGGAGGAGGGTCGGGTGGAGGAGACTGTTGCTGATGGTGAACGTGACGATTCCCTCCACTCTGTGAGAGACTGGACCAGCCAGCGACTCGCTGCTGCTGCCCTGGAAATATTCACCCTGTTTGAACAAACTGTCGTCCAGTGCGAGGAGGAGATTCACCGTCCAACTGGTGCGTAAACGTGTGAATGAACACATGAATGTGACGGGTGGAGGACAAGCAGAATGTTTCATTATCACTCCATCTCAGGCCGCCTGGTAAACAGTTAACAGAATATTGTTCCAGTATGAGAGAAGATCAGTGGAAATACCAGCGAGAAAAAGTTCTTGTTAATCCAGCAGCTGAAGAAGCTCATCAAGCCGTCATGACTCTTCACTATCTTAGAACATTTGAATAAAAGTTTAATTTCACTGCTTGAATATACGTTTTATTTTGTTTTGTTTTTAAAGCTGGAAGTGTAGAAGTAATGTAACTAACCTGTAATCTGCTACTATTTTGTCCTTCCAGAGCTCCGACAGCATCATGACTGTGGGGAGGAGCAGCTCTTTAAACAGGAAACTAACTACTGTGGAGAACCTCAAGAACCAGAACCTCCACAGATCAAAGAAGAACCAGTAGAACCAGAACCACAGATCAAAGAAGAACCAGGAGAACCGGAACCTCCACAGATCAAAGAACCACCACCAGAACCTCCACAGATCAAAGAAGAACCAGAACTCTACCATGTGACTGAACATCTGGACTCGGAACCAACTAGAAATGTAGAACTGAAAGAATTCAGCATAGTTCTTGGTGACCATGAGGACGAAGTTCCAGAGTCGGAGAACCAGGCTGAAGGTGAAAAGCTTCTTTGTGAGGAAGCATCTGGTGAAATTGTCTGTAAGAAACGTAAATTAAGTCAGAAGTTAAGACCCGTCACTGAGAAGAAGAAAATCCTTTGTGAAATCTGTGGTAAAGGTTTCAACGCACAGTACTTTATTGCGTCACATGAGGTCTCACACAGGTGAGAAGCCGTATTCTTGTGACACGTGTGGGAAAAGTTTCAGTCGGAACAGTCATTTGTTGATCCACATGACAACTCACACAGGTAAGAGGTCGTATTCTTGTGACACGTGTGGGAAAAGTTTCCAACTGAAGTGTGTTTTCTTGCTTCACACGAGAACTCACACGGGTGAGAGGCCGTATTCTTGTGACACATGTGGGAAAAAATTCACTCATAACAGTAATTTGTTACGTCACACGAGAACTCACACAGGTGAGAAGCCATAGTCTTGTGAAACCTCAATATTTCAGTTGGCACAGTACTTTATTGTCTTACTTTATCATTTCCTTTGCAATCCTAAATAAAGCTCCTGTGTGCGTTGGAACCCCGACTCCTCATCTTTGACTCTGTCTCACAAAATTCCACATCAGTCTCAATAACTGCTCTTGTGCCCTTGAGCATCAATTAAAGCTCGACAACAACATCTCCTGCTAATCATGCTTTTCAGTATCGTCCTGGAATTTAACCAGAAAGCTGAATGTCCCAAACTCTGTGACATGTGTAATGTGTCTGGAAACTGATCACATCCATCAAAACATGTCATCCATTCCTCAAACTAAAGGTTTTATTTCAAACAATCGACTAAAACATACAATAAAGATGCTCTGGTGTTCATCTAAACATGTTTATTGTTGCACACCAGGACGTCACATGACACATTACATTTCTTCTATTCCTCAAATCCAAGTTATTCTACCTGCCGTCTCTTTAATGAGCTGTTAGCAGGGAAGACAATTTTAATGAGGCAGTCAGAAACACACAAGACGTGTAAAATCACGAATAGCTGTTTTGTGGATGAGCTGACAGTGATCGGTTGGTAACAATTGCCTAAAATATTCCTGGCTTCTTTCTGGAAAATGTACAAAAAATCAGTAATTCCAGGCATTTTCTCTCTATCAAAATGTTTAATCACATGTTTGTGTCAAAGATTATGACGATAAAATTGATAACTGTTCAAATCACAGGACAATCCATTCTAAAAGATCTTCTATTTCAATTGAGGCTCGTAACCTGCAGTTCCCGCTTTGTCCAGTAGGTGTCAGCATGACGCCGAATGTTGTTTGTTTCCCTCCATAAAAGCGAGAGAAGAAGAAGCTTTGAAGGCCATTTGAATCTCGCAGGACTCCACCTGTTGTCGAGTCTCCCAGAGGGAATATTGAACCTCCTGCAGCAACAATGAGTTCAGTTCAGGCTTTGAGAGACTTTATCAACGAGCGACTCGCCGCCGCTGCGGGAGAAATATTCACCTTATTTCAACAAACTATCGTCCAGTACGAGGAGGAGATTGATCATCAACGCAAACTTCTGCAAATCAGCGGAAAACCTGGAATCAAGTTCCATAAAACAGGTGTGTAAAGGTCTGAATGAACACATGAATGTGACTGGTGGAGCTCTCCACCGTTATGGCGGATGAGTTTTTTTTTTTTTAATGACATTTTATGTTCGCTTTGGTGAATCAAGACGTGTTTGCAAGGAGAAAATATTATGTAATTTATAGTTCTGACCACCTGTTGGAGGGTCAAAGAGAGTTGATGGAACTAGTTCTACTTTTTTTGCCACATGGACCCAATAAAGTTTTTGATGTTTTTTGAATAGTCGTTTCCTGAGAACATTTAAAAGCAGAATGTTTCATTATCACTCCATCTCAGACCGCCTGGTAAACAGTTAACAGAATATTGTTCCAGTATGAGAGAAGATCAGTGGAAATGCCAGCGAGAAAAAGTTCTTGTTAATCCAGCAGCTGAAGAAGCTCATCAAGCCGTCATGTAACGACTCTTCTCTATCTTAGAACATTTGAATAAAAGTTTAATTTCACTGCTTGAATATAAGTTTTATTTTGTTTTGTTTTTAAAGCTGGAAGTGTAGAAGTAATGTAACTAACCTGTAATCTGCTACTATTTTGTCCCTCCAGAGCTCCGACAGCATCATGACTGTGGGGAGGAGCAGCTCTTTAAACAGGAAACAAACTACTGTGGAGAACCTCAAGAACCAGAACCTCCACAGATCAAAGAAGAACCAGTAGAACCAGAAACTCCACAGATCAAAGAAGAACCAGGAGAACCACAACCTCCTCCACAGATCAAAGAAGAACCAGGAGAACCACCAGAACCTCCACAGATCAAAGAAGAACCAGAACCTCCTCAGATTGAGGAGCAGCAGGAACCCAGTAGCAGCCAGGAGGGAGAGCAGCTTCTACTGAGGGTTGAAGGTGGTTCCTTCAGGGTTCCTTCTATTGAGGAGCAAAGTTCCCTGAATGAACCAGAAGAAGAACCGGACACTGAGCAGCTCCTCTCTCATGACTCTGAAGTCCATCATGTGACAAAACATGTGGACTCGGAACCAACTAGAAATGTAGAACTGAAAGAATTCAGCATAGTTCTTGGTGCCCGTGTGGACAAGGTTCCTGAGTTGGAGAACCAGGCTGAAGGTGAAAAGCTTCTTTGTGAGGAAACATCTGGTGAAATTGTCTGTAAGAAACGTAAATTAAGTCAGAAGTTAAGACCCGTCACTGAGAAGAAGAAAATCCTTTGTAAAATCTGTGGTAAAGGTTTCAACGCAGATAATACTTTATTGTGTCACATGAGGTCTCACACAGGTGAGAAGCCGTATTCTTGTGACACGTGTGGGAAAAAATTCAATCGGAACAGTCATTTGTTGATCCACATGAGAACTCACACAGGTGAGAAGCCGTATTCTTGTGATACGTGTGGGAAAAAATTCAGTCGGAACAGTCATATGTTGCGTCACATGAAAACTCACACAGGTGAGAAGCCATATTCTTGTGACACGTGTGGGAAAAGTTTCCAACTGAAGTGTATTTTCTCGCTTCACATGAAAACTCACACGGGTGAGAGGCCGTATTCTTGTGATACGTGTGGGAAGAAATTCAGTCGGAACAGTCATATGTTGCGTCACATGAAAACTCACACAGGTGAGAAGCCTTATTCTTGTGACACGTGTGGGAAAAGTTTCAGTCGGAACGGTACTTTGTTGATCCACATGAGAACTCACACAAGTGAGAGGCCATATTCTTGTGACACGTGTGGGAAAAGTTTCCAATTGAAGGGTTCTTTCTCGCATCACATGAAAACTCACACAGGTGAGAAGCCATATTCTTGTAACACGTGTGGGAAAAGTTTCAGTCGGAACGGTACTTTGTTGATCCACATGAGAACTCACACAAGTGAGAGGCCATATTCTTGTGACACGTGTGGGAAAAGTTTCCAACTGAAGGGTTCTTTCTCGCGTCACACGAGAAGTCACACAGGTGAGAAGCCGTAGTCTTGTGAAACCTAAACATTTCAGTTGGCACAGTACTTTATTGTCTTACTTTATAATTTCCTTTGCAATCCTAAATAAAGCTCCTGTGTGTGTTGGAACCCCGACTCCTCATCTTTTGACTCCGTCTCACAAAATTCCACATCAGTCTCAATAACTGCTCTTGTGCCCTTGAGCATCAATTAAAGCTCGACAACAACATCTCCTGCTAATCATGCTTTTCAGTATCGTCCTGGAATTTAACCAGAAAGCTGAATGTCCCAAACTGTTTGTGACATGTGTAATGTGTCTGGAAACTGATCACATCAAAACATGTCATCCATTCCTCAAACTAAAGGTTTTATTTCAAACAATCGACTAAAACATACAATAAAGATGCTCTGGTGTTCATCTAAACATGTTTATTGTTGCACACCAGGACGTCACATGACACATTACGTTTCTTCTATTCCTCAAATCCAAGTTATTCTACCTGCCGTGTGTTTAATGAGCTGTAAACAGGGAAGACAATTTTAATGAGGCAGTCAGAAACAGACAAGTCGTGGAAAATCATTAATAATTGATTTTGTGGATGAGCTGACAGTGATCGGTTGGTAATGATTACCGGCTTCTTTTTGGAAAATGTACAACCAATCAGAAATTTCAGTCATTGTCTCTCATTCAAAACATTTGATCACATGTTTAAGTGTCAAAGATTATTATCTTGATATTAATAGTTGTGAAAATCACAGGACAGTCCATTCTAAAAGATATTTTATATCACTTGAGACTCCGAGCCTGCAGTTCTCGTTGTGTCCAGCAGGTGTCAGTATGAAGCTGAATACTGTTTGTTTTAAGGAGGAAAGGAGAGTCCTCCTCTCTGATTCATAAATCTATGTTTGTGTAGTTCCATCCTCTTTCTCAGCCGCAAATTGGTGAGGCACGGCCGTCCTGCATGAGATGATCATGTGGTGAGAATGTCTTTGTTTAATAAATAATTAAACGTAATAAAACTCTCAGGTCCGTTGTTTCCACAGTCAGACACAGTTGTGGAACATGCAGAATCTAGAAAATAGAGATGACACTTGGGGGAGAAAAAACGAGGGGAAATCTGGAATATGGATTAAGATCATGGAAGAGTGGCAGGGCAGATGGAGAGTGGGTTTTTATTTAATTTAATGAACACTGTGAAATCACCACTTCACACATTAGGAAAGTCTCGGAAAGAACAGACAGGCTGTAATAGAATCATGTTGGTGCACACAAATGTAAACAGTACAGTTAATAGGGAAACACGAGGCAGGGTTATGTGAACAATGTTGAACTGAAGAGACAGTTGTCCATGTTTTATTTAATTATCAAAGTTATAATGAAGAAAGGGCAGTTCTGGCAGCTGAATTGATAAAGGAAGGAGGAGAAGAATTGATAAATAACAGTGTTGTCCACCGTTCGACACCTCTGGTCACATTCCTCATACAAACAGGGTTAATAAATAGGATTTAGGTGTTACACTCTGGTCACACTCCTGATCGATAGGGGGCGATAATGCTCCATGTAATGGTTGCGGGAAAATCGCGGTTAAAAAAAACAACGAAGAAGAAAAAGATGCCGAGTAACAAGAAGAAGAAGAAGAAGAAGAAGAAGAAGATGAAAACAATCTCGTATGATTCTACGTTGTGTTGTCGAGTCTCCCAGAGGAAATATTGAACCTCCTGCAGCAGCAATGAGTTCAGTTCAGGCTTTGAGAGACTTTATCAACGAGCGACTCGCCGCCGCTGCGGGAGAAATATTCGCCTTGTTTCAACAAACTATCGTCCAGTTCCAGGAGGAGGTTGTCCGCCAGCAGAAAGTTCTACAAATCAGTGGAAAACCTGGAATCAGGTTCCACAGAGCAGGTATGGAAAAGTGAGAATGAACACATGAACGTGACTCGTGGAGGATCGGGACTTTTGTTTTGAAGCTCTTCGACAGACAAGAGGCTGCAGTTGTGCTTCGAGGTGAAACAACAGGAGTGAATTAAAGCAGAAACTTTCAGCATTAAAACAGAGGATCTGTCTCAGAAGCGAAGGAAACGGTGTTTGTGCTGTTTGTGGATGGAGGAAGTGGTTCATTGATGCTCAGTCTGAGCTAACATGCGGTTTGTGCAGCTTTTACGGTCCGTGTTTATAATAGACATGAATGTAAAGCTGGAAGAATAATGCTGCGTTCAGGTGTTACTGGGAAAATAAATAAGCCTGAACCAGGTCACACTGGAAACTTCCCACTGACGTTTCAGAACTCAGAGAAGCTTTTGATGCAGCCACACGTTTTTCTCCTTTTATTTTTTAAACCACACGGCGACCGTCACACTCTTTGTCTCTGAATGTTTGTATTTTACCTGCAGCCTGTCCCGTCTCATCCATCCATCAGTGTAAAACATTCCCCTCCATCACACCAGTGACTTTTGTCTGGTTTCCCTCCAGAGGGTCCACAGCGACACGCTGGTCAGCAGAAGACGAGCTCCAGTCTGCAGCAGGAGGAACGTGAAGCTCCACCCATTAAAGAGGAGGAGGGTCGGGTGGAGGAGACTGTTGCTGATGGTGAACGTGACGATTCCCTCCACTCTGTGAGAGACTGGACCAGCCAGCGACTCGCTGCTGCTGCCCTGGAAATATTCACCCTGTTTGAACAAACTGTCGTCCAGTGCGAGGAGGAGATTCACCGTCCAACTGGTGCGTAAACGTGTGAATGAACACATGAATGTGACGGGTGGAGGACAAGCAGAATGTTTCATTATCACTCCATCTCAGGCCGCCTGGTAAACAGTTAACAGAATATTGTTCCAGTGTGAGAGAAGATCAGTGGAAATACCAGCGAGGAAAAGTTCTTGTTAATCCAGCAGCTGAAGAAGCTCATCAAGCCGTCATGTAACGACTCTTCACTCTCTTAGAACATTTGAATTAAAGTTTAATTTCACTGCTTGAATGTAAGTTTTATTTTGTTTGTTTTTAAAGCTGGAAGTGTAGAAGTAATGTAACTAACCTGTAATCTGCTACTATTTTGTCCCTCCAGAGCTCCGACAGCATCATGACTGTGGGGAGGAGCAGCTCTTTAAACAGGAAACTAACTACTGTGGAGAACCTCAAGAACCAGAACCTCCACAGATCAAAGAAGAACCAGGAGAACCGGAACCTCCACAGATCAAAGAAGAACCAGGAGAACCAGAACCACAGATCAAAGAAGAACCACCAGAACCTCCACAGATCAAAGAAGAACCAGAACTCCACCATGTGACTAAACATCTGGACTCGGAACCAACTAGAAATGTAGAACTGAAAGAATTCAGCATAGTTCTTGGTGACCATGAGGACGAGGTTCCAGAGTCGGAGAACCAGGCTGAAGGTGAAAAGCTTCTTTGTGAGGAAACATCTGGTGAAATTGTCTGTAAGAAACGTAAATTAAGTCAGAAGTTAAGACCCGTCACTGAGAAGAAGAAAATCCTTTGTGAAATCTGTGGTAAAGGTTTCAACGCACATAGTACTTTATTGTGTCACATGAGGTCTCACACAGGTGAGAAGCCGTATTCTTGTGCAACGTGTGGGAAAAGTTTCAGTCGGAACAGTAATTTGTTGCGCCACATGAGAACTCACATGGGTGAGAAGCCGTATTCTTGTGACACGTGTGGGAAAAGTTTCTCCAAACAAAATATTTTGTTGGTTCACATGAGAACCCACACAGGTGAGAAGCCTTATTCTTGTGCAACGTGTGGGAAAAGTTTCAGTTGGAACAATAGTTATTTGCGCCACATGAGAACTCACACGGATGAGAGGCCATATTCTTGTGACACATGTGGGAAAAGTTTCTCCAAACAAAATATTTTGTTGGTTCACATGAGAACCCACACAGGTGAGAAGCCTTATTCTTGTGCAATTTGTGGGAAAAGTTTCTCCAAACAAAGTCTTTTGTTGGTTCACATGAGAACCCACACAGATGAGAAGCCTTATTCTTGTGCCATGTGTGGGAAAAGTTTCAGTTGGAACAGTCATTTGTTGTATCACATGACAACTCACACAGGTGAGAGGCCATATTCTTGTGACACTTGTGGGAAAAGTTTCAGTCGGAACAATAATTTGTCACGCCACATGAGAACTCACACGGGTGAGAAGCCGTATTCTTGTGACACATGTGGGAAAAGTTTCTCCAAACAAAATATTTTGTTGGTTCACATGAGAACCCACACAGGTGAGAAGCCTTTTTCTTGTGCAACGTGTGGGAAAAGTTTCACTCAGAACAATAATTTGTTGCGCCACATGAGAACTCACACGGGTGAGAGGCCGTATTTTTGTGACACATCTGGGAAAAGTTTCTCCAAACAAAATGTTTTGTTGGTTCACATGAGAACCCACACAGGTGAGAAGCCTTATTCTTGTGCAACGTGTGGGAAAAGTTTCAGACAGCACGGTACTTTGTTTCGCCACATGAGAACTCACACAGGTGAGAGGCCATATTCTTGTGGAAATTGTGTGAAAACTTTCAGTGACCTGTCTGCCTTGCAATGTCACATTAAAGCTCACACGGGTGAGAAGCCGTATTCTTGCGAAACATGTGAGGCACGATTTACTAGACGTAGTTCATTGCAGCGCCATTATAAAACTCACAAAGAGACGGAGTCATGAAAGACTCTACATTAGATCTCATTCAGGAAGTCCAGCTGGAGCTCGCCTTTTATTTACTAGATTCTTTTGTACTATCCAGCCTCTTGAGAGCCTTAATATTTTCAATACGTTAAAGATTGTGTCACGGATAGCAGGTAATCTTCAGTGTTTTTCACTTGTTCTTTACAAAGTTTTGGTATTTTTTCTCTTGAAAAAGTAAAAACATCCTTTTGTCTAAATTAAGGTTATTTCATTGTTCCTTTTTTTTTTTTTTTTCAAAATCATCTCGCCAGTGGCACTCATCATAGCTAAATGTAAAAATTTACAGCCAATCCATGTGATCGGTATCGGTGATTGGCAGCAGAAAGCCTGATTGGAGCATCTCTGGTTTGCATGATGTACTGTGGTGGTTGTTGTTACTATATGAACTGATGAAGACTGAGACAGAGAGAGAGAGAGAGAGAGAGGTTGGAGTTGTGTTCAGAATAGCGACCTTACTCGCCATCAACTCACTTGTTTCCTTTGCAATCCTAAATAAAGCTCCTGTGTGCGTTGGAACCCCGACTCCTCATCTTTGACTCCGTCTCACAACATTCCACGCCAGTCTCAATAACTTCTCTTGTGCCCTTGAGCATCAATTAAAGCTCGACAACGACATCTCCTGCTTATCATGCATTAATTCTATTTTATACAATACTTTGTCACTTTACTGTTTATATGATTATATGGTGTATATATTTGTAAATTTTTTAATTGTTATTTTTAATATTATTGTTACATGTCTTTTTGCACTGTGGGTCCGAGAGGACTGAAATTTCATCTATGCTGTATGTCATTCATATTAGCACACTTGACAATAAAGCTGACTTTGACTTTGACTTCAGTGTCTTCCTGGAATTCAACCAGAAAGCTGAATGTCCCAAACTCGTGCACACATTAGGAAAGTCTCGGAAAGAACAGACAGGCTGTAATAGAATTATGTTAGGGCACACAAATGCAAACAGTACAGTTAATAGGGAAACACGAGACAGGGTTATGTGAACAATGTTGAACTGAAGAGACAGTTGTCCAGGTTTTATTTAATTGTCAAAGTTATAATGAAGAAACGGCAGTTCTGGCAGCTGAATTGATAAAGGAAGGAGGAGAAGAATTGATAAATAACAGTGTTGTCCACCGTTCGACACCTCTGGTCACATTCCTCATACAAACAGGGTTAATAAATAGGATTTAGGTGTTATGCTCTGGTCACACTCCTGATCGATAGGGGGCGATAATGCTCCATGTAATGGTTGCGGTCAAATCGCGGTTAAAAAAAACAACGAAGAAGAAAAAGATGCCGAGTAACAAGAAGAAGAAGAAGAAGAAGAAGGAAAAAAACAATCTCGAATGATTCTACGTTGTGTTGTCGAGTCTCCCAGAGGGAATATTGAACCTCCTGCAGCAACAATGAGTTCAGTTCAGGCTTTGAGAGACTTTATCAACGAGCGACTCGCCGCCGCTGCGGGAGAAATATTCACCTTGTTTCAACAAACTATCGTCCAGTTCCAGGAGGAGGTTGTCCGCCAGCAGAAAGTTCTACAAATCAGCGGAAAACCTGGAATCAGGTTCCACAGAGCAGGTATGGAAAAGTGAGAATGAACACATGAACGTGACTCGTGGAGGATCGGGACTTTTGTTTTGAAGCTCTTAGACAGACAAGAGGCTGCAGTTGTGCTTCGAGGTGAAACAACAGGAGTGAATTAAAGCAGAAACTTTCAGCATTAAAACAGACGATCTGTCTCAGAAGCGAAGGAAACGGTGTTTGTGCTGTTTGTGGATGGAGGAAGTGGTTTATTGATGCTCAGTCTGAGCTAACAGTGCAGCATTTACGGTCCGTGTTTATAATAGACATGAAGGTAAAGCTGGAAGAATAATGCTGCGTTCAAGTGTTGCTGTGAAAATAAATATTCCTGAACCAGGTCACACTGGAAACTTCCCACTGACGTTTCAGAACTCAGAGAAGCTTTTGATGCAGCCACACGTTTTTCTCCTTTTATTTTTTTTTAAACCACACGGCGACTGTCACACTCTTTGTCTCTGAATGTTTGTATTTTACCTGCAGCCTGTCCCGTCTCATCCATCCATCAGTGTAAAACATTCCCCTCCATCACACCAGTGACTTTTGTCTGGTTTCCCTCCAGAGGGTCCACAGCGACACGCTGGTCAGCAGAAGACGAGCTCCAGTCTGCAGCAGGAGGAACGTGAAGCTCCAGCCATTAAAGAGGAGGAGGGTCGGGTGGAGGAGACTGTTGCTGATGGTGAACGTGACGATTCCCTCCACTCTGTGAGAGACTGGACCAGCCAGCGACTCGCTGCTGCTGCCCTGGAAATATTCACCCTGTTTGAACAAACTGTCGTCCAGTGCGAGGAGGAGATTCACCGTCCAACTGGTGCGTAAACGTGTGAATGAACACATGAATGTGACGGGTGGAGGAGCTCCATCGTTGGGACTGTTTGGTTCATCCACCGCAGACTGCAGCAGGATTTGTGTCTCTTGTGTTTTTAGAATCTTTAATCACCTTTATTCACCAGACTGGTGACTCCAAACACACTCGGTCTTCTTCTCTCCTCTCTGCTGCCACTCAACCCCACAGCGCCCCCTCTGGTGTGGAATTATCATCACAGCAACAGCACAGCATTACTCTTTAGTAAACACATTTCAGTTCACCTCCTTTCACGTGACAACACCTAGACACTGCAGCGGCGACATGGAGACTGATGTAGTTAGTGTGCCGGGCCACTGGGGGAGTGCTGTTGCTTGATTTAGTAATGAAACTACAGAGACGTGTGTGCAGAGAACAATACGCTATAAACGTGAAGAAAATGGAGAGAACCTGACATCCGTATGGACTGATGACACATCGGATGCTATCAGGGGTGAGTCCCGACTATAAAACTACTGACGATAGAACTAGAATGCTGACCGTGAGTCATGCCCCTGCGGGTCGCCATGTTTGTTTACAAGTGGATGGAAGGGGAAGGGAGGGGGAGAGTTGCTCACACGCAGTAACAGCCTCTCTGGCCTCCGGCAGTGTCTGCAGGATGGAAATAGCGGCTGTGAAATAAACTTTCCGCCTTGGGAGCCGGATTACGCAGTGGATCCTCACACTGGTGCCACGAAAACGGACTCCCCCAACAGTGAAGAAAGTTTTGCAGATACACTCGTATTCGTTGTTGTTGTAAATGGGGGCCGAAGTCATTTCCTGAGAACATTTAAAAGCAGAACGTTTCATTATCATTCCATCTCAGGCTTCACTGCTTGAATCGAAGTTTTATTTTGTTTTGTTTTTAAAGCTGGAAGTGCAGAAGTAATGTAACTAACCTGTAATCTGCTCCTGTTTTGTCCCTCCAGAGCTCCGACAGCATCATGACTGTCGGGAGGAGCAGCTCTTTAAACAGGAAACAAACTACTGTGGAGAACCTCAAGAACCAGAACCTCCACAGATCAAAGAAGAACCACCAGAACCTCCACAGATCAAAGAAGAACCAGAAGTCCACCATGTGAAAAAACATGTGGACTCGGAACCAACTAGAAATGTAGAACTGAAAGAATTCAGCATAGTTCTTGGTGACCATGAGGACGAGGTTCCAGAGTCGGAGAACCAGGCTGAAGGTGAAAAGCTTCTCTGTGAGGAAACATCTGGTGAAATTGTCTGTAAGAAATGTAAATTAAGTGAAAGGTTAAGACCCGTCACTGAGAAGAAGAAAAACCTTTGTAAAATCTGCGGTAAAAATTTCACCGCACCAAGTAAATTGTTGCGTCACATGAGAATTCACACGGGTGAGAGGCCGTATCCTTGTGACACGTGTGGGAAACGTTTCAGTCAGAGCAGTCACTTGTTGGGCCACATGAGAACTCACACAGGTGAGATGGACGGATTTCATTGTTCAGCGCGTGGGAAACGTTTCTTTGAGACCATTAATTTTTGCACCACATGATCATTCACACAGGGGAGAAGCCGTATTCTTGTGACACGTGTGGGAAAAGTTTCCGACAGAAGTGTGTTTCCTTGCGTCACTTAAGAACATACACGGGTGAAAAGCCGTATTCTTGCGATGCATGTTGGGAACTGTTGTCAAGACACAAAGCTATATGCCAGATCGCATGAAAAGTCACACAGGTGAGAAGCCATATTCTCATGGGAAAAGTTTATTGAGCCACAGGTCTGGTTTGTCACAAAAATGAGATTTAAATGAATTTGTTTTCCACGGAGGCTGAGAAACTGTCGAGAAGCACGTTTCATTTCTAACACAACTGCTTTTTTGTGTGTTTTGAAAAATGTGGCATTAAATATCTTGTAAGAGCAGATGTGACCTTTGAAGAAATGTTCTTAAAATGTTATGAATCCACTGAGTTTTGTTATTCAGTGTTTGTTATTTATTCAACATGAATGAGTCTGATTCCAAATAATGCAAGTCACAAAGTTGATGCAGGAGGGAAAAATAATCATTTGAACAAATACTGTTAAGATGTGGACACTCGTTCTACTCAACTGTTTATTACAAAAAACAACAAACAAACCCTCTTGGACCAAATAAAGTAAATCTTGTACTCTTGACTTTGTCTCGTTCATTTTGTGGATTTATTCAAGTATTTCTCTTTACAGTAAATCGCAGCACAGAAACATGAATTAAAAGAAAAGGATTTAAGTTAATGGAGCACAAAAGGTAAAAGTCGTATTTCATGACATCATTTTGGATATGTGTTGAATCACAGGCACAAAGACTTTCGTTGTCAAGCAAAAATATAGATTCACTTCAAGAGCAAAATTGGAGCGTCTGACTGCTGATGATAGATTACACAACCAAATTGCAGGGTTTTGTTTCCTGAAACAATCAGGAATTGTAGTAAATTTATGCTCTAAAAAGTATCATTCAGACAAAACGGAGAGTTTCACATGTCGATCCCACAGATGAAGGACGAGCTTCAGTAGCGGCTGTTGTACATGCCTGACGGTTCGCTGGCCAGCTGCAGGAAACAGACGGAATCAGGGTTTACTGACGTGCTGCAGTTTGCGTGTGGACGTGACGTGACCTTCTTAACTTACTGCGATGGTCGATTTAACAGCCTGAAGCTGGAAGAAGACTCTTCCTCCTTCCTCCGGGCACACGGTCTTTATTTCATTTTTGTTCATTCCGAGGAGGAGGCTCCCGTTCAGGACTCCCAGGCTGGACACCGTGCTGCTCAACACAGAAAACCAAGCGCCTGAGTAAAACATGAACTTTTACTCAGATCTTTATTTGATTACATTTGTCTTAAAGTATTTACTTTATTCTAATTCGTTGTCTTTCTTAATTGCCTTATTTTAATGTTTTTTTTTTAACTCTTAAAGAGGTCATAATATGTAAAACTCACTTCCTAAAGGGTCTCCAGCAGTAATAATTGTCCTCATTCACAATCAAGGTAGGCGCCTCCCCTTTAACTCCTCCCACAATAAGGCAGCTCTGCTCTGGCACATGGCACCATGAGAGGAAGTACTTCCTCCTCTTCCCATAGATGGGCGTGTGTGTGGGGGCGGAGCCAGTCCAGCTCACACAGACATTGGTGATTAAGATTATTCATCGTATTTCCTTGTAAAGTACCTTGCGTCTGAATGACGCTAGAGAAATGTGACGCCTAAAACCCCTCAAATCCTGCATATAGATCTTCATTTTGGAAGAGGAAGTGTTGGACTTCCACTGATATTTGTGCAACTCTGAATCAATTCCAAAAACAAAAACAAACAGGTGATGATGGCGAGCGTCACTCACATGTTGGAGAAGCCTCGGTGTCGAAGCCAGGCCTTCACCTCTGCAGGAGACGACTTCATGTCCAGGGTGACACCACTGCCAGGCTGCCGCTGTGAGGACGAGACAGAACGACTTCATCACAAGAGAAACAGGAGGAGGAGGAGGAGGAGGGGGAGGAGGCCGCGGAACTCACGGGGAAATCCTCTGGCGGTCCGCCGCCCCTCGTCGGCTCCAGGACGTTCTGGGGAACGTTGCCTTGCTCCCCGCGGGAGTTCTGAACCAGCCACCACTGCTTGGACTTCTGAACCACCTGCACCAGAAACAAAACATAAAAACAACCTGTGTGTGTGCGTGTGCGTGTGCGTGTGCGTGTGTGCGTGTGCGTGTGCGTGTGCGTGTGTGTGTGCGTGTGTGTGTGTGTGTGTGTGTGTGTGTGTGTGTGTGTTTTGTCTCACCTTCACCTCCTCTCCCGTCATGATGCTCAGCTCACGGCTGTTCCTTGCCACGAAGTCGTACATGGCACGCATGTAGAGGGGAGGCTCGCTATAAGGCTCGCTGGGAGACACACACACACACACACACACACACACACACACACACACACACACACAATTAAATGGTAAAGTATCTTAATATTTTTCTTATATTTTGAAAAGCAACTGAATTGACAAACACTACATTTACACACACACACACACACACACACACACACACACACACACACACACACACACACACACACACACACACACACACACACACACACACACACACACACACACACACACACACACACACAGCTACGCAGACCTGAGTGGTTGTCGAGAAGGTAAATTCATCGTGGGGCAGAAACACTTACGGTGTCGGTGAATCCCAGGAGCCGTTCTGAACAGGCTGAGGGAGAGAGAGAGAGAGAGAAAACAACGTGATGTGATGCTCTGTTGTTGATTTCATTCGGTCAAAGCGAGCGCGACATTCTACCCTCGGTCTCCGCACCTCGTCCGGCCGCCACTGCGTCCCTCCGACCGCGCGGCCGTCACCCGGGAAGGCGCCGCCGGGGGAAGACGGGGGAGCGTATGTGGGGGCGGGCGGCTGCCAGCCGTCGTAGAACTGTGGGATGTAAGGCGGGACGTTGGCATCGGGCCACTGGGACCTGTGAGGAGGAACGGGGCAGTCGTCAGACAGACCGACGCCCAGAGGGTGTGTGGAAATAGACTGGATCAGGTATCAAGCATTAACTAGATGATCTGCATTTCCCAAGGCAAATGCATGATAGCGTTAATGCAAACTGTAATGCTTTTTGCTGCCTGTCTGCGGCAGGTAGATGGGAATGCTTTGAAAAAGTGGAAAAAGTGGAAAAAGTTTCAATAAGTTGAAACAGTTTAAAAGTGTCAAACAGTTGAAAAAGTTTCAAAAGTTTCAAAAAGTTTCAAAAGTTTCAAAAGTTTCAAAAAGTTGAACTAGTTTCAAAAAGTTGAACAAGTTTCAAAAAGTTGAACTTGTTTCAAAAAGTTGAAAAAGTGTCAAACAGTTGGAAAAAGTGACAAACAGTTGAAAAAGTGTCAAACAGTTGAACTAGTTTCAAAAAGTTGAACAAGTTTCAAAAAGTTGAAAAAGTGTCAAACAGTTGGAAAAAGTGACAAACAGTTGAAAAAGTGTCAAACAGTTGGAAAAAGTGACAGTTGAAAAAGTTTCAAACAGTTGGAAAAAGTGACAGTTGAAAAAGTGTCAAACAGTTGAAAAAGTTTCAAAAGTTTCAAAAAGTTGAACAAGTTTCAAAAAGTTGAAAAAGTTGAAAAAGTTTCAAAAAGTTGAACTAGTTTCAAAAAGTTGAACAAGTTTCAAAAAGTTGAACAAGTTTCAAAAAGTTGAACAAGTTTCAAAAAGTTGAACTTGTTTCAAAAAGTTGAAAAAGTGTCAAACAGTTGAACTAGTTTCAAAAAGTTGAACAAGTTTCAAAAAGTTGAACTTGTTTCAAAAAGTTGAAAAAGTGTCAAACAGTTGAAAAAGTGTCAAACAGTTGAAAAAGTGACAAACAGTTGAAAAAGTGTCAAACAGCTGAAAAAGTGTCAGTTGTAAAAGTTTCAAAAAGTTGAAACAGTTGAACAGTTTAAAAGTCGAATGGTTGAAATCGGTTAAGATTTGAAGAAGTTATAGCTAGTTAAAAATTTCTCCATCCGTTAACATTGGAAAAAAGTTTCAAAAAGTTGAAAAAGTGTCAAACAGTTGAAAAAGTTGAAAAAGTTTCAAAAAGTTGAACAAGTTTCAAAAAGTTTAACAAGTTTCAAAAGTTTCAAAAAGTTGAACTAGTTTCAAAAAGTTTAACAAGTTTCAAAAAGTTGAACTTGTTTCAAAAAGTTGAAAAAGTGTCAAACAGTTGGAAAAGTGTCAAACAGTTGAACTAGTTTCAAAAAGTTGAACAAGCTTCAAAAAGTTTAACAAGTTTCAAAAAGTTGAACTTGTTTCAAAAAGTTGAAAAAGTGTCAAACAGTTGGAAAAGTGTCAAACAGTTGAACTAGTTTCAAAAAGTTGAACAAGCTTCAAAAAGTTGAACTTGTTTCAAAAAGTTGAAAAAGTGACAAACAGTTGAAAAAGTGTCAAACAGTTGAACTAGTTTCAAAAAGTTGAAAAAGTGTCAAACAGCTGAAAAAGTGTCAGTTGTAAAAGTTTCAAAAAGTTGAAAAAGTTTCAAAAAGTTGCACAAGTTACTAAAAGTTGAAACTGTTTAAAAGTCGAATGGTTGAAATCGGTTAAGATTTGAAGAAGTTATAGCTAGTTAAAAATTTCTCCATCCGTTAACATTGGAAAAAAGTGGCACAAAAGTTGAAATATTTTAAAAAGTTGACAAGATTTCAAAAAGCCGGAACATAGCTGGAAAGTGCCAAAAAAGCTGCACGATTTGATATTTGAATGGTGACGAACGGGTGAAGATTGCCAGAGTTTTAGCGATTCGAAAAACGTACAGAATAAACAGAAACAGAATCTTAAGAGTGTGAACGCCTTGCATTCACACTAATGACAAAAACTCTTTGGGTTGCCAGGTTTGTAGGAAAAAATAAATTCCATTAAAACTGATAAATCAAGAAAAACCTGCCCTCTTTCCCCATTTTTTCCCCTGAGTACAGCATCCTCTCTGACCGTCAGGGGTCAGGGGTCAATGTGTCGTCTCAGTGTCAGAAGGGGTGTTAAAAAAAGAAAGACCCTACCGGGGAACGTTCCAGCAGTCTCCCAAAGACCTCCAGAGCTGGTTCTCCTCCGGGCCCACGACCCGATCGAGCAGCTCCACGGCCAAGTCGGTCAGCAGCGGCGTCACCACGGAGGGGGGGATGTCTGCCGGGTAATGGACGACGATCTGGAGAGGAAAGCGGACGTTCTCTCAGAACCAGGGTCTCCCGCCGTGGAGCTGGAAGTTCTGTAGACTGAAACTGACTCCCGCGTACAAGTAGCTTTGAAATGGACCAAAAACACTTAAAAAAAAAAAAAAAAACCCTCACCTGTTCTATACTGGTGAAGAAGATGTGGACATAGTCGGGAGCACTGGGGCTGGACAGCGACCCCTCCAGGTGACCCTGCAACATTGCAACGTGAGTTCCTGACAACGTGAGGTGGAATCACTCACGCCACCACGACGAGGAGTTTACCAGCAGATTAAATCCATATTTGATTTTCTGGAGACAGGCGGCGTACTCCTCCCACTGTGGCAGACTGGAAGCTGTGGATGGAAAACTAATCAATACGAGTTCCTGCAGTAACGACCGAGAACGTAATAAGCGTTATACATTATAGTGGGCTGAAATGATTACAGACACGATAATTCAACTACAGAAAAGAGCAATCAGATTAATTCATAATGTTATTTTGAGACCATACGGTCTGGCACTTTCATGTTTTCAGACATTGTGTATTTAAAAATAATAAATCACGTTCAGAAAAAAAAGCTTTCCTGTCTGTATTCAAGGGTTTTTTAAGTTCAGAGAAGAAAAATAGATTTTTAAGAGGAATGTTGATTTTTTTAGTAAAGTGAGAGCGAATATACAATATAGATGTTTTTGTTCTGGAAGTTATAAATCTCTGTTACACTGGTAATTAAAAAAATTATCAAAAATCTGTAAAAAAAAAACCAAACAGAATAATAAAAAAAAAAATTCATTCAAAAGTAAAAATGGAAAAAATAAACTTCCAGTTTTCATTTTGAACAAAAGCAGCAGAAAAGAAGATTTACTCTTATTATGTCTGTCCCTTAATACCATTCTAAAGATATACAAATCTACAAATATATTTTAAGTATTCTATGTACAGTATACACAAACAACAACAAAAATAAAACAAACAAAAATAACACCAAAAATATAACTCAATAGTAATATATTAATTTATTGTTGTTGTTGTGATTATTGTTAATAATAATAGTATTGTTGTTGTTTTTATTTTTTATTATTATAATAACAACTTGTATTTTTATCTATTAAATTAAGTATATAATTTTAAGCAAATTAACAACGTAATTAAGAGTTGCAGTTCATACTGATGATGATTGAAAGGGAATATAATGAATTATTAATACTAATTTTAATTAATATTATTTTGTCATTTTGGGTTTTTCTTTGTACTTTTCTCACATTCTAGGTTTACTCAATAGAATGAACAGGATAAGTAGAAATACTTCCAGTGGTTTTCAGCCTATTCCTTTTCTTTGTCATTTCCACAACCACAAAATAAACCATTCATTTATTCGCAACAGCCAATAACATACCTGCCAATATTAGAACATGATAATTGACCCACTGACACAATAAAATTCTGATAGTCTAATTTCTATATATAAAAAAATGTGATAACTGTCGGGGTTTTTTTAAATCTGTAAACGATTATGTCACTGACAATCATTACATCATGGACGAGTGTTGCACGAGTGGATGTGAGAGTTTAAATTGAAATCACCGCTCTTGTTTGATCTCTTCTTCTTCTTTTTCTTCTTGCTCTTTCCACTTTCAGAAGCCGGCGGGTTTCCCGCGGCCGCCACTTTGGCCATGAAGATCTCAATATCATCTATGACATGGTTTAAAATGTCCTGAGGAGAGAAGATGGGGGAGATAAAATCTAGAGTTGAGAGCTGAGAGCTGAGAGCTGAGAGCTGAGAGCTGAGAGCTGAGAGCTGAGAGCTGAGAGCTGAGAGTTTAGAGTTTAGAGTTTAGAGTTTAGAGTTTAGAGTTTAGAGTTTAGAGTTTAGAGTTTAGAGTTTAGAGTTTAGAGTTTAGAGTTTAGAGTTTAGAGTTTAGAGTTTAGAGTTTAGAGTTTAGAGTTTAGAGTTTAGAGTTCAGAGTTCAGAGTTCAGAGTTCAGAGTTCAGAGTTCAGAGTTCAGAGTTCAGAGTTCAGAGTTCAGAGTTCAGAGTTCAGAGTTCAGAGTTCAGAGTTCAGAGTTCAGAGTTTAGAGTTTAGAGTTTAGAGTTTAGAGTTTAGAGTTTAGAGTTTAGAGTTTAGAGTTCAGAGTTCAGAGTTCAGAGTTCAGAGTTCAGAGTTCAGAGTTCAGAGTTCAGAGTTCAGAGTTTAGAGTTTAGAGTTTAGAGTTCAGAGTTCAGAGTTCAGAGTTCAGAGTTCAGAGTTCAGAGTTCAGAGTTCAGAGTTTAGAGTTTAGAGTTTAGAGTTTAGAGTTTAGAGTTCAGAGTTCAGAGTTCAGAGTTCAGAGTTCAGAGTTTAGAGTTCAGAGTGAGCATGACTCCATCAGGATGGAAAAACTCTGGAGTACCAGGAACCTCCTCTCCCTCCCCGACTGAAGTGCGAATCGGTTGAACGACGTCAACCTCACAATCTGACAAGCACATTCCTGCCGGCTGACTTGTTTCGCAGCCCTTATCTTTCCTCGTTCCCTTTCCCCGGACTTCACCCCGACACGGCGAGTTACATAACAGGACGGACCGTGTTCCGCTCTGAGTCCGCTCTGCCCGGAGCAGCGAACACGTCTGGGCTGCCGCGGCGCTCCGGATACATCACGGGATCGTCCTGAGGGGTGTAGCTCCGAGGAATCGACGCATATTCTGAATGAAAAAAAAACCCACAAAACATGAATCTTGTGATTTAAAAAAAAAAAAAAAAGTTTATCGTTTTCGTGAAAATGTCCAGGTGTGGATGATGCCGCTCCTACCCGGCTCCCTGCTGCTCCACTGCGGCTCGTCGGCCAGAGGCAGGATCCTCTCCGGCTGAGATCTGAAGCTCTGCTGGCGAATGATGTCCTCCAGGTTCTTCCTGAAAACACAAACGCACAGATTGTCGTGAAGCCACCGCACCATCCCTGCAACCTCTGCTTTCCTCGCTTTCTTCCCACAGTGGACCTGATGTCAGGCGACTCCCTGCGAGGCTCAACATGACTTGCTCCTTTGCTGATCAACTTGTCCAGATCGCTCTTCACAAGCTCTGCCTGTTGGAGAGGAGCAGATATTTAGTGGTGACGCCAGACTGAAGAGTGTGTGCAGAGTGTGTGTGTAGAGTGTGTGTGTAGAGTGTGTGTGTAGAGTGTGAGTAGAGTGTGTGTAGAGTGTATGTGTGTGTGTAGAGTGTGTGTAGAGTGTGTGTGTAGAGTGTATGTGTGTGTGTAGATTGTGTGTAGAGTGTGTGTAGAGTGTGTATAGAGTGTGTGTGTATAGTGTGTCTGGAGTGTGTGTATAGAGTGTTTAGTGTGTGTAGAGTGTGTGTTTAGAGTTTGTGTAGAGTGTGTGTATAGAGTGGGAAGTGTGTGTGTAGAGTGTGTGTAGAGTGTGTGTATAGAGTGTGTAGAGTGTGTGTGTAGAGTGTGTGTAGCGTGTGTGTAGAGTGTGTGTGTAGAGTTTGTGTATAGAGTTTGTGTATAGAGTTTGTGTGTGTAGAGTGTGTGTGTATAGTGTGTCTGGAGTGTGTGTATAGAGTGTTTAGTGTGTGTAGAGTGTCTGTGTAGAGTGTGTGTTTAGAGTTTGTGTAGAGTGTGTGTATAGAGTGGGAAGTGTGTGTGTAGAGTGTGTGTAGAGTGTGTGTATAGAGTGTGTATAGAGTGTGTAGAGTGTGTGTGTAGAGTGTGTGTAGAGTGTGTAGAGTGTGTGTAGAGTTTGTGTAGAGTGTGTGTATAGAGTGGGAAGTGTGTGTGTAGAGTGTGTGTAGTGTGTGTATAGAGTGTGTATAGAGTGTGTGTAGAGTGTGTGTAGAGTGTGTAGAGTGTGTAGCGTGTGTGTAGAGTTGGTGTAGAGAGTGTGTAGAGTGTGTGTAGAGTGTGGGTAGAGTGTGTGTAGAGTGTGTGTATAGAGTGTGTATAGACTGTGTAGAGTGTGTGTGTAGAGTGTGTGTAGAGTGTGTGTGACTCACCCCGGTCTCCTCACACTGGAACATGAAGACCTGCACGTTGCTGCGCTGCTGCACCGTCACCGTCAGCAGAGAGTTGTAGGCGCAGCTGTCCAGCACAGCTTTGGTCTGGATGATGGAGCTCAACGGCAGTGCCTCCAGCTCGCCCTTGGTGAGGAGACATATCAGATATTAGGAGATGAGATTAGAGGTACAAGATGAGATATTAGGTAGATATTATGGTATGAGAGGTACGAGAGGTATGGCATGAGAAATATGAGACATGAGATGAAAGATATGTGAGCTATATCATATGAAATATAGTAAATATGAGATTAGAGATACGGGAGATGAGCGATATGACATGAGAACTATGACATGATAGAATATACAAGAGAGGAGACATGAGTAGAGGGTGAGATAGCAGATATGAGACTCGAGATGTGAGATGAGAAATATGAAACATGAGATGAGATATAAGTGATGTGCAATGAGAGGTATGAGATGAGAAATAAGAGATTAGAGAGATATGACATGATAAATATGAGACCTGAGATGAGAGATATAGCATATGAGCTATATTAGATATGAGATTAGCGATATGAGAGATGACATGAGAACTTTGACATGAGAGATGTGAGGTATGAGAGAGGAGACATATGAGTAGACGGGGATCACATGACAAATAGTCGATATGAGACTACCGATATGAGAAATGTGAAACACGAGATGAGATATGAGTGGCATGCCATGAGAGGCATGAGATGACATATGAGAGTTGGCATGAGAAATATGAAATGACAAATGAGAGCTGTGCCATGAGCGATATGAGATGACAAATACAAAATGAGATATTATAGATGGGGATGAGGAATATGACACGAGATATGCATCATATAACATATATTGGATATGGGACAAGAGATACGAGAGACGAGAGACATGAGATGAGAAATATAACATGAGATGAGAAACATGTGGTATTGAGATAAGTAATATGAGCTGAGAGACACGAGACGAACGATATGAGAGACGGGACACGAGAGACCAAGGTCGTCAGAGACGGATGAGGTCGGGTCACAGATGATGGGATGAGAAGGATGAGGGTTCCCACCCTGGTCTCGATGTCGCTGAGCAGAAGAAATCCTCCCTGGACCTCCAGGATCATGTCCTGAGGCCACAGGCGACCTTTGGAGTCCAGGACCTTCAGCTTGGCCACGCAGTCGTCCAGCGTCCTCATGTCCTGTCCGTCCAGCTGGCCGGTGAAGAGGTGCTGCGAGGACAGAGCCGGAGATGAGAGGATGAGAGTGGGGGGATGAGGGGGGGGGGGGATCAACTCTGGTCCAAGTCTTTTACCTCGACTCGAACATGAAAGGTCTCTGCTGGTCTGTTCAGCGTCTCGGAGTATTCCTTCCTCTGCACTGAGGACGAAGACAGACAAGACGGCTTTATCACGTATTTAGGAAAACCAGAGCAAAATAGGATGCAGAAGAAAAATAAAGAAAAACAACGAAAAGAAACGAAAGAAATGAAAAGAAAAAGAAAATAAAGAAAATGAAAAGAAAGAAAAGAAAAAGAAAGAAAAAGAAAGAAAAGAAAAGAAAAATAAAGAAAAATAAAGAAAAGAAAAGAAAAATTAAGAAAAAGAAAGAAAAAGAAAAGAAAAAAATGAAACGAAAGAAACAAAAAGAAAAAGAAAAGAAAAAAGAAAGAAAAGAAAAATTAAGAAAAAAAATTAAGAAAAAGAAAGAAACAAAACAAAAAAGAAAAGAAAGAAAAGAAAAATAAAGAAAAGAAAAGAAAAGAAAAGACCAATTAAGAAAAACAAATAAAATAAAATAAAAAGAAAATAAAGAAAAACAAAGAAAAGAAAAGACCAATTAAGAAAAAGAAAGAAAAGAAAAGAAAAAGAAAAAGAAAGAAAAGGAAAAATAATGAAAAGAAAAGAAAAGAAAAAATAAATATCTTTGGAAAAATCCCCCGCCCCCCACCGCCTGCACCCCAAAAAAATAATTAAATTGAAGGAACCTAATTACACACGATGTGTCACGAGTTAATTTCAGTTTTCCGCCACTAACGCTGAACATTCTGCACTCCTCTCTCCGTTTCTCTTCAACAGATTCACCCTTCTCTTCCTCTGCCTGCACTTTCAACATCAACGCTTGAATCCAGCAGTTTTAGTGGAGGCTGGGAATCACTGATTTACTAAGATCCTTTACGGCGTCATCAGACTCGTCATATTTTTCAGGAGGCTCTCTCCTGGGTGACGTACTGTAGATGACTCTCTGACTGGGCCTGAAGATGCCGTTCCTCTGCAGCGGCGACGCCTTCAGCTCGTCCTGCTGGGCGGCCCGGCGGTTCTGGGGGAAGTCCTCAGGGGAGAAACCTCTGAAACCAGAGCCACAGGGTGACGCTGACACTCCCGTCATAAAACCGTCACACAATCTTGTGTTTTATCAGGGCGGGGCGACGCACTCGGGTCGGGAGCCACACCCGACCCCCGACCCCCGACCCCAGGAGGTCTCACTCACCCCGGGGAGTAGGTGAACGCCCCCGAGTTCACAAACATGGTGGACGAGGGCCGCCGTCAGGGAGAAACACAAACCCGGAGCTGCTCACACCTGGAAGACACCACCGGAGGCGAGGATTTGGTTTAAATCCTGTCGAACCGACCATGAAAACATTCAATTAATGAAACCAGAGCAGTGATTTGATATTTCTCTGAACGGCGTCCCGCCTGAAAATAGAAATATTCTGTTAATGCAGCACGAATAATGCTGGATACCATCTAGTTTAACAACTTTTTGATGATTAAAATGCACACAAATGTGAAGTTTTTACCTTTCCCCCCCCCCCCCCATTTATTGTTGAAAGTATATAGTAACCAATTTTTAAATATTAAATATTACAATGTGCACAGGATTTTTATTGAAGTGTTTAGGTATTGGAAATGTTTAAAAGATATGTAAACTTAATGTAGATTGTGTGTTTATAACTAAAAACAAGAATAATCACTTTCTTTCAGTAGGTAAGCTGTGAATTAATGGCACCGATCAGACGTTGAGCACCCCCCCCCACACACACACACACACATTTACGGAATCATTCAATTCTGAATGACGGAAAATCCAGCATGAGGTCAAGTTTCACTTCAAGGCGAACAATGATAAAGCATTAAGGGCAAATACAGTTAATCAGTGACAGATGCTGTTAAATAAATGGCGTTCAAATGGTTTTATTCTTCTTAAAAATGTGAAAAACTGAGCAAATTCATCGACTGGACACATTTCCTCAATAGCAGCGAGATCGCCGTTAAGTTTACATCCTGTGTTTAACGCCGAGCGTTTATATTAAAACCAAGCAGACACTTTAAAAGCAAACTCACTTTTGGCAAAAGCGAATACTTACCTTCCACCACCTGGCAGGGAAAACCGTTTCAGCCTCTTATTGTTGTAATATTTCAGCTCCTACCTGTCCGCTCCTCTCAGGAATCATCGCCTCCGGTCCTTTAAATTCGTGGACGAAGCTTCGCCACAGGACACTGATCCACTCCCGACTGAGAGCAGCAGGATCAAAGTGCAGCAGCCTGACGGGTGCGCCGGGTGGAAAAACAAAAGAAGAAAACGGGGCCGGAGCGACTCGTCATCCAAGGAGGTGGCGAGGACGGCGAGTCTGAGCCTCATTATGAGTCCAAAGGTTCAGGCGGACCAAAGGTCTGACAGAAAACACTCCCGACAAGACTCCGGCGCGGCGCGTCATGGAAATCAAATGGCCGTAAAATAAATAAAACGCTCTAAAATGAAAACAAAGAGGCGACGTTGAGTAAGAGAATCATTTATTTCACCGTCGGATGACGTGTAAAGACTGTACACACCCAAACTATTGACAGAGACGTGAACGAGGGGATAGTTTATTCTGCAAAGAAAAAAAGGTGGCGTCTCGTCCGGGGGACGTGGAGTCGGGGGTCCTGGAGGAGCTTCCTCCGCCGCCGGGGCCACTTCAGGCTGTGGCCTGGGCCGTCTTGGCCAACGCCTTCAGGTCTGTGATGCACTTGGCGATGCTCTCCTTCTCCTGAAACACGAAAACAAAAAACTAACATCAGCACTGTGGCGCTGGCTGCTGGAGGACGGGGACAGACGTTTTACAGCAGCTAGCCTGTGAGTCACTGATCAACAACTGGACAATATTTAACAACCTCAGAAAAACAAACCATCATCAAATAAACCTATTTTTTTCCCCTTCAGTTTTTCAAAGTATAAATGATCAGCGAAAACTAAAGTCAACACCTAATCCATTAAAAGAAAAGAAAAAGAAAGAGTATGTTTACTCTTCAGCGGCACAAACCGACAACACTGTAGTTAGTATGACGGGCCACCGGAGGGCGCCGTTGCTGGTTTTTGGTAATGAAACTGCACAAATGCAGAGAACGATACTATAAATGTGAAGAAGATGGAGAAAACTTGACATCCGTATGGACTGATGACTAATCAGATGCCACCAGAGGAGAGTCTCAACTTTTAAACTACCGATACGGACAAATAAAAGTAGAATCCGGACAGCGAGTCATGGCGCTACGGGGGCCGCTGTATTTGTTTACAGGTGCATGAGCATAAGGAAGCACTTTTAATGCGAAGGGAGGGAGTAACAGCGTTCCAGGATAGTGGATCTTACTTTCTTTTGCAGTGTTTTTCATAAACTCCCATCACATCATGACAGTTTGGAGTTTTTCCTCAAAGTCAAAACGCGTCCTCGGTCTCAAATCTTCACCTAAAATCCTATTTAGAAACTTTTCCATGCATTAATGACCGAGACCATTGAACTTCCTTGCTTATCTGGGTCACGTATTCTGAGTTAAATTAAGATTTTTGGGTCTGAAACGGTTTCAATCTGCTGATTCCTTTGAGTTCAATATTTTCTCCGATGAAAGAATCAGATTTAAACCACCGCGCTCCTCCTCTGCAGATTATCAGTCAGTTGCAGCTTGAGCGCTTCCTGGCAACGTCACGGCGACGACGGTCTGTTTATAAAAGCGCGTGCAGCTGTGAGACGCCGTCGCCCGGATTAAACTGAAAGCTTTAAAACAGGAGATTCAACAACTCCAGTCGTGAGCGTCGGTGGGAAGAAGGATTCGAGGCGTCGGAGGTGGTCGTCTCCAGAAAAGACTGGAGGAATGGCTGCTCTGGTCCCGGCCCGGCTTCAAACACCCGCAGGAAGTTATAAACCGCCCGACCATTAGAGTCAACAGTGTACTCAACGTTTACTGCCTTACGTTTGTCCAGCCTCATCCTGGTAAACATGGACTCGCACAAACCGGCCGCAGCAGGAAACAAGGAGCCGAGCCCACCTGCTGGGGGGTGATGCTGCCCACGACGCTCTTCTCCACCCAGTTCACCATGTGCTCCTGCTCCATGCGGCGGTGGAGGTCCTGCAGAGCGAGCTGGTAGTCCAGGCGCCGCTTCACCTCGCTGGTCGCCATGTGTAGCCTCTCCCTGTAGTTGATCTCCAGCAGGTTGGTCACGTTGTTCTGGGGAGCAACGTGACGAAAAGGCACTGTTCAGGAGTCGGCTTTTCACAATAAGAGTCGCTGCGCCGGACGCAACTCTGACAATTTTAAACCCAGAGTTTCAGCCTTCAGGATCAGGGCGGAAAGGGGCGGAGTTTGCAGCTTCTGGCCGACCACATACGTGGAAAGACCCCATGCAGAGCCGTCTAAAGGTTCAAAGTAAAACCCAGGGTTCGTCTTTGAAGTGGCTTCGATAAGAGGAAACCCAGAGTTGTCGTATCGCCCCAGAGGACGCAGTTTAGGTTCAGCCTTTTGGTTTTACTTCGCCATATTTTAAATTGATCGTTCACAAAGAAAATACAGCTTCGCTCCAAGTTAAATTTGGGGGGGTGGGGGGAATGGAGTATTGGATTTAACAGAAACATAAAGATTTCCATCACAATTTGTCTGGAAATTTTTTTTTTTTTTTTTTTTTAATAGTGAAAAAAAAAAAAAATCATGGCCAGAGCATCATGAATCGTGTTGAATCGCTCCATCCTCAGCAGGAAGGCCACTTATTTGCTCAAGCTTAATTCTGCAACAAGACACAAATGTCCGGCTCCGCTAACGACGTGATCCAACTATCACCGAACAAAAAAACTAAAACGAAGATAAATTCTCTGGTGTAGAGAAAATACACATATATAGTGCATAGAGAGAAAAAACAAATTGCACTAAAACGTCTTCGCACATAAATATAAGGACAAATGTCAAACTCTGCTGGCCGCCTTTTGAACTACAATTTATTTGGTCACTCTTCTAAATGCAAACTTCTTTGATCAGCCAGTTGTGACTTTCTACTCATTACCAGTACATGAAAAAAATAAAGAATGATTTTGGAGCCTGAAACCCGTGAATCAACACAGATCAATCTTCGACTATCCGCTGCATTTTGAAGACAAACAACGAAAGACATCAGTTTGTCTTCAGGCCCAGAATATAAAGACGACGTCTCCTTTTCAGGCAGTTCCTGTCTTTATACATGTGCTCAGACCTCAGTGCTTCTTACCCTCTTGGCGTCAAAAAGCATCGACCTTCCGTCCACTCTCCACTGCTCCTTCTTCTCGTCCTCGATGGCCTGAGCCAGGCTGTTGACGGCCAAGTCCTTCACCTCCTGAGCCTTGGCCACCTTGTCCTGGAAAACAGCGAGGGGGTTAAAGTCGTCAGTGATTCACAGCGTTGTTTCACTTGAAGCAGTGGTCTCTCCACGGCACGTCTTAACGCTTTCCAGCTCACTTCGTTCAGCTTGTCAGCGAAGGCTGCAACACTCGGGCCAAATTTCTTGACGCCGTAGATGCAGATGGTCCCCATGGCGACGGCAGCGAAGGTCTCGTGGTTGATGACGTAGAGCTCCTTGGAGAGCAGGTAGACGGCGAGGCCAGTGCCCAGCATGTAGGGTCCTGTTGAGAGAGAAAGGGAGAAGATTCCTTTTTCATAAATCGCAACAACAGTTTTGTTTTTTGTGTGAATGTTTTTAATAAAACAGAGCAAAGCGTCTTGCTTAGAGGCCGTTTTACACGGCAACGATTTCAAGTGAAAACACGAAACTTCCGTTACTACGAAGCAGGTTATGAACTCGCTGGTTCAACCCAGACCTAAGTGTGCGCGTTCACATGAAAGGGGCGGAGTTTGCAGCATCTGACCAATCATACATGGGAGAAATGCTGCAGAGTGGTTTACAGGTTACTGAAGGAGCCGTTATTCTCTGAGGTTATGAAGAATTAAAACACATCCACCGGTATAGAAGCAACATTGTTGACACGTCCAAAGCGAATCATGACTTGTTATAACTAAGTGAGATTATAAGATAATAATTCATCGGGCAATATAAACGAACAGCACCGTGATCACTGTTTATTACAGCAGAAACGTGTCAAGGTCAAGGTCAAATTTATTTATAGAGCACATTTACAAACAGCAGCCACTGCCCCAAAGTGCTGTAAGAAGAAGAGAAAAATGCTCAGCTCAGCTCGTCCTCTCGCGCAGAACTTCCTCTCTTTTAGTTTATGATTTCCCCCCAGTTGTTTTGAGGTGGAATATTAATTCATCACCACCACGACATTCTGCGTTCCATAAATCCATAAGTTTCTGCAGTTCTGTCAGGTGACATCATTAACCTCGTTACGACAGATCAACCCTCGTGGAGCAAAACAGATTTTGAACAAGTCAAGAACAAAAACATCCTTCAAAGCCTCAGTGACCAGGATTTATTTTATTATGTCAAAAAGTGTTCTAAATTAATTTCCCCTCTCCGCTGCTGCTCAGCGCTGAACCCGCGCACCAATCACCATCATTTAACAATGGGCGGGTCATTTTCCGCGAGATCTGATTGGGCGGAAGGCAGAGCCCTTGCACTCATTGTGATGTTGTGGAGAAGGGAACCTGCTCCAGAGCCTAAGTTACCACGGTGAGAAGTGAGCGAGCGTCGCAGTACAAAGAAACCCAGGGTTAATCCTTGAAGGTCTCTCGATAAGAGAAAATCCAGCGTCGTAGCACAGGCGTCAGGTTTGCTCGCTATTTTGTTTTCAGAGCGGACATCATGGTCAGAACGTTGCCACGTAAATGTGAATCTTTTCTGAGACGAAAAAAAAAACTGATGCGTTTTTCTCTTGAAATGTCATGTAAACGGGGCCTGAAGTCACAGAGACATCGTTTGACTCAGTTGACCATCATACAAAACAAAAAACAAAACAAAAAAAGTAGCTACTGTTAAACTACCGACCTGTGACTCCAGTCTTGGGATACAGGAGCTGGAAAATCTCCTCTGGGAAGATGCCATGGCGGACTTTGCCCCCCTTCTCAGGCAGAGGGGGCACGGGGGCCAGGCTCTGAGAGGACGTGTGCAGGGAGTGGGACGCGTGGACGACCCTGTGGGACACAGTTATGATAAGAGACCCGAGTTTTAAAAAAAAACAAAACAAACAAAACATCACCACTGACATCCATGTTGGCCGAGTGTGTAATCATGCCGAACACACATACCCAGCTCCGATGGGGCCGCTGCCTTTCAAGGCATTGGCTGGAAAAACAAGAGAACAAATGTTATTTTCGTGTGCTTCCAGGTGTTGCTGATTTGTCTGCATCATACTCAATCACACAGGTAAATCTCACAACACAGGTAAAGTGAAATTTTCTAATTATAGCTAAATATTCAAGGGCGTTTGAGCAGGATCTACAAGTTGTTTTCTGATTAAACTGTTGAAAGAGCTTTTTTTTATCTGAATAGGCATTGTGTACTCCTTTAACCTTGTCGTGTTGCTTTTCAATGTGATCAATTGCTTCTGCTGTGTGGTATTAACTCGAGTATTAACTGGAGACATTTTAGTCTCTCCTCTACTTCAAGTACACAGTAGGAAGTTTAGGATCTGGGTACGTCTTTAAACTATGATTATACCAATTTTTGTGATCTCTTTGCCATCTTCAACTTCCAACACAGCTTCAATGGAAAGGCTTCATATAACGGTATTAGATTTAAAATAATTTCCAATATTTATCTAAAATAGCAAGGATGTCAAGTATTGTCATTATATTACAGTCAAAGCAGGGGTGTTAAATACATTTGAATTTAGAGGTCACATTCAGGCCAATTTCATCTTGACCTGTAGAAGACTGCCACAATGACCTTTCAATTTAAACTTTAATGGTTGTATTTCCTTGATGGGACGTGAGGTATATGCATTAATAAAGATGGTATTCTCTCCTGAACACAGATAAAAACAGTATGATCCACATTGTTCAGGGGTTTTTAAACTGTCAGGATAATCTCAATACCATCTTCAAATTCTAACACAGCTCTGTAAAGGTGTTTCTGTTAAATTAGATGATATTCAACTAAATACATAAACTGGAGGCCTAAAATGTCAGCGTGTGGTCCAACAGTTGATACCAAATATCAATATTATCATACATTTAAGAATAAATGTATTCATTTTATAATTTGATATTGTTGCTAACGTATGTAACCTTCATGAACTGAGAGTTCGAGCAGATTTCAAGACTTTACTATCAAACTGACTGAAGTTTTAATTAAATGTACATCAGCTAATCACATGTTGAAACAACTTCAACAAAATCTGCAGCTGGCTATAAACTCTGGAGCAAAGCTGTCTTTACTTTACTTTACGTGTGAGGCAACACTTTCGCCGTCTTTCAGGAAGAGAAGGTATATGCATTAATAAAGAAACTACTGATATATTGTGCCCTAAACTCAGACCTTGAAGAGGAGAAAGCTGCTGTGCTAGCTGTCAATAAGGTGACATTTGCAGGCGTGCATAGCTCCGGTTAGCCATGGTAGCTTCAACTCGGGCCACTGCAACCCAACGGTAGTGACATGTAAATGTCAGAAAATATGACAGTTGCAAGGATTTATACGAAGTTGTTAACGCAATTGTGCACGCAATAACCTGTATGTACCTTTAGCCGGTTAGCATTAGCATGTCTCATTCAACGCGGCCTTCCTTTTACCCTTCAGCTTCACGCGCACATTAAACTCTCCTCTCAGCCGCTGGTCAGTTAATAACAGCACGACATAGTCGTATCACGACAATTAAAACTCTTTAGATACAGACCTGAGACCAAGACGAGCCTGGAGAGCATGTTTGAAGGGAGAAGTGCGGGGTTGTTGGTACTTCTGTCTCTTGGTGCCCTTCTGAGAGAGCCGCGAGGACGGCCGACACACGAGAAGTCCTTCTGAAATATCGCGAGATTACTGCCAGCGTGACTGTTAATTTAAGAACAAGCCAGCAGATGGCGCTGCAAGCAAGGACACAACGAGTACGGATTTCACCGCGAAACATTTCCTAAACATATAAAACTACAATAACCAGACAATACAAGATAGTAATATCATGTACAAAATATTTATTTTATTCTATAAAAACATATGAATAGAAAACAAACTTCTTTTTTTTTTACTGTACAACTGATTGTCTTGTGCCCAAAAGGGAAAGGTTAAAGGTCAACGCTCATCTTGACTTCAGAAATCTTGGCGGAATTAGGAATTCAGACCTGAAATTCAAAGACCATATTAAGACAATGAAAAACTCAAAACCCTAACCCAAAATACCTCTCAGGTTTACTCATGAAACATCAAACATTGAGATCGATGTTGAACGAAGTGTGTCAGAGTTAGAATAAACAAGGTGAAGCGGCTTTTAGTTCTTCCTCATGTGTAATTTTGATGACGGCTGCTTTTGTGCTGTGATGAAGATGGAAGCCAGACTAAAACTGTTCAAAGAGATTATTGTGAACTTAATCAGCAGGTTTTTTTCCCTCCAAGTTCTTTGAAACAAAGGATGAGGGTGTTGCTGGATTCAATATAAAAAACAAACAAACAATGTTTTTGTTTTCATTTGAGTCACTTTTGGAGTCAAGTTATGTTATAAACCGTTAGATTCTAAATTCCTAATCCCTGTTATTGACCATATGGTGTTATGAGTAATAAATGAGACCTCAGTGTAGTTAGTTTGTTACAAAGCACAAAGAGTTAAATAATCAAGTTTAAAATCTGAAGTAACAAAAAAAAGTGAAAAAGACAACGGAAAAAAAAAAAAGCACACACAGAAACAAACCTGCAGTCGTCTCAAAGACAGACACACACACACACACACACAGTCTGTAATCTCGGGGCCCACCCGTGCTGGGCATCAGTTTGCTGTGTGTGGCTGCTGAGATAGAGGAACATATGACGTTGTGTTTCTCTGCACTTCCTGTAAAATTTCTGCTCAACGGAGAGAGAGAGAGAGCGAGAGAGAGACACACATGTCGAACAGACCGAAGGCTGGCCGAGAAAAGCGAGGGAACAGACGGTTTGGCCACGAGTTTTTCCTCCCCGCTGCACCAACATGACCCCCCGGGTGAGTTTGGACTCTCGTCCCTGATTATCGCCGGTGTGTTTGTGACCCCGATATCTTGCAGGTTATGACACCCACTGCCTCCGCCGGCCGCCGCCAGAGACTGATCTGAGTCTGATCTGAGTCTGACAGCTGAGCTGAGCCATGTTTGTCACGAAACACAGAGTTATGGTCGTGACAGTTAGGATGCTCCGCTTGTGTATTTGCAGTACTAATCAATCTGGAAGGGTTGGGGGGGAGTGGGGGGTGGAGATGGGGGGCACCTCTTGAAACCTTGTGTTTGGAGCACAATGTGAAGATGCACATCACCGGTTGGTTCTGTGTTTCGGCCTTTAAGCACTCAGATAGGATTTGAGTCATTAATCACAGAAAGAAGACAAAAAAAACCCCCCAAAAAACCAAGAAACACCACAGTTTCCATTCTAAATATGTTTGTGGAGTCATTTTCCCGACGCTCTCCCGTGGCAGGCATGACGCAGCACAGCAGGCAGAGGCGCTGCCATGGACGCCCTCTCCGTCGGCGCACCACAACTCTCCCCGGCCAGACACTTTGAGCAACTGTCCGACGTCAGGGCAGAGAAACGCGAGCGCCTGCGAGGCCGAAACAACGTGACGTCCTGCCGCAGCCCCACCAGGGACTTGGACACCAGGGAGATAAAGAACAAGCTGAGGGAGAGGAGGCAGGAGGAGTTCCTGAGGAGGAGGTCGCTGAGCCCACGGCCCGGCGCCACGGAGTCCGCAAACGCCTCGTCGGGGAGAAAACCGCCGCCGGACGCGATGAGACAGCGGCGTTCGGAGACGCCGCAGGCAGATGCGGCGAAGAGGCCGGCTGCTAACGGACGTCCCACCATGATTCTGACGCCGAACGGCGGCGGAGCCGACGAAGCTCCCGGCACCAGCAAACAGGTGAGAGACATCGAAATGAACACCGCGTGAAGTTGTGTTGAGACTTTTCAGTCATCCGGACGTCCTCTGCTCAGGAGCCGTCGCGGTCGGAGGAGGAGACGCCGGAGCCGATCCCGGCAGGATCGCGGGAAAAGAAACAAGCATCTGCCTCAGAGGGAGACGTGCCGGAGTCGAACCTGCAGCGAGTGAAAGGCCGGCCGAGGAAACAGAGAGGCGAGGAGGAATCCCGAGGAAACACTGCCGTGCGTCGGCGAACGGGGACACTTAAAGAGCTCCTCCATTTTCTGTCGCGCAGGTCAAAAGGTCAGCATCCAAACGGAAGCCATTTTCCAGAATCCGCGGGTGCAGAGTCAGGTCCGCGTTGAGAAGAAGACCCTGGAGAACAGCGGCATGCGGACAGAGTGAGTTCATCTGCGGTCCGCTTCAGACGGGCCGGAATCACACACATTTCATTATAATGGACAGGGGTCAGGTTTATTCATATTTCTAAGATGAACGCACCAATCAGACACACGAACAGGGAAGAAAAGAGGCCAGACGGTGTTGATGCTGTTAGAAATACCACCAAAAACAAATCACACCCCTTCACAGTCCAGCCTCGTCCTTCATGGCGCCGCTGGAAAGGCTGAGAGGAAACACAAAGCGACCAGGTGAAATGGTTTGACTCTGAAGGCAGCAGTGATCAGTGTCGATCTTTTCCTCTAATAAGATCATTTCTCCTCCCCACAGGCCCGGATTTGTCCTGGTCAGAGAATCAGTAAGTATCAAGCCGCTGCATCTTCCAGGTCAGATCAGATTCCAGGTTTGATCTGAGGTGTTCATGCTCTTCTTTTCTATTTCCTCTCAAACTTTGGTGTTTTTAACGTTCAAATGTTTCTAATCTTCTTTGTTTTCTCTCACGACAGGACATTGAGAGATTAGCCGACTACCTGGAGGTAAAAAAAATCAAACCGTTTGGTTCTTGCAGAGTTTCACTGTTTAACTGAAGTTAACGATTTGGTTAAGAATGACAGTTCAGTTAGAAAAGCAAAGATTTAGTCCTGTTATGTAACCGACCGCTCGGCCCCGGCGTTGTTACACAACTTCATTACGTTTGATTATGTCACGACACTTGATTGTGCTTCACTGAAGAAAATGAGCACAGTCTGGTCACTAAGATATTCAGAAGATGTTTGGTGTGAAGAAGTGCACTATGGGTAATAACTACTGACTGTGCAACACTCATTCATCTGCTGTTATGAGACTTTTTGACTTGCAGCTAAAATCACAATACTTCAGGTATTTCTAGTTTCTTCATATGCATATCTTATAATAATCTATTTTATGATCATTCAGAGATCCCAGGATTGTCATTCATATAAAAAATTTGTTTTTTTTATTCATTCATGGCCGTCTGGACTTTATTTTCATTGATACAATCTTTATTCAGATTTGAAGTTTACTAATAAATATCTACTCCAGCTGTTACATCCGCACACCTGAAGTCCACTCTAATGGCGTTACTCTATATTTTACCGTTTTCCATCACTTGCATTATCGCAAATTTGGACGATTAACGATCCCATGTGGTTTTCCACATTGGGGCTGCTGCTTGAGGCCTCGCTGATACACATTTTGCCGCTCAGCGGAAATTGAAATGTCGAGGGTTTTGTTGACTGTGTTCGCTTGTTGTTGTGCTGCGTCTCTCAGGAGGCCCTGTGGAGAGAGGACTCGGCGAAGCAGAAGCTCGCGGCGCTGCAGCAGAGCACGTCACACCTCATGAACTCCTCCGACGCCGTCTGGACCGTAAGACTAAGACTCGCCGCGTGGTTACGGTCTCGCCGTCCGATCACGCCTAAACTAACGTCTCTGGCTTTGGGCTGCTGCTCTGGGGTTCAGATTGTCAGGGTCGTTGTACCTGCAGTTACACACTGTATCTGCAGCTGCAGCTTCAGGAAGGCCGACAGCCGCCTGCGGTTGGAAGCTTCCTGCTTCCGCCCTCATCTGAAGCTGCACATGCAAGATGTCGTTCTCACAGGCAGGACGTGACTCTCAGTGTCTGCTATACATGCAATATATATCCTCATCAGCTCTCACTCAGCCACTGCCATCACTTCAAAAACTGGTGTTTTAGGCATTTGAGGTGTTTTTATATATATATATATACACATATATACTGCACTGCACATTAAATCTTATTAAATGTGATTTTAATGCCTGTAATAATTTCTCATTTTGCACACATGCTCTCAGCGAGTGCAGCTCATGCCGACGCTGTCGTCCGAGGCCGCAGCCATTCATTTTTCCATTTCAGCGCCAGACTCATTGCGTTTGCTCTCTAACCCACACAGTCTCGCTTCAGCGAAGATCTGCTGAGGGGGAAGATCAAGGCTCTGGAGGCGCAGCTGCACGTCTGCCTGCAGGTGAGCAGCAGAAAGAGCGTCTTCTGACTAATTTTTAAAAAAAAAGAAGAAAAAAAAAAACCCAGCAGTGTCGTGTCCCTGCAGACGTTCCCTCCGGAGGGGATGAAGAAGCTGGCGCTGCAGACGGAGAAGCAGAGGCTGGTGTTTGAAGAGAAGGCGCTGGAGGCTCTGCAGAGGGCCACATGGGAGAAAGCCGAGGCCCTCAGCCGGGCCGACACTCTGCAGGTCACACTTCTCATTGCAGTTCCAAAACCGCAAACAACACACACATACTTTTTTTTTTTTTTTTTTTTTTTTAAATGAACACCACAGATCATCATGTTAAGTCCCTGATCAAGGCCTTAATCCCCCTGCAACTCCATGAACAAGAGATCTGCAACCTTTAGGACAAAAACAAAGAATTTCCAATAATAAAAATTCATCCAAAGCCACAAAACATGTTTCACTATTAAAATTAAAGTAACAAAGCACATAAAGTTGCATTTTGCTGGATATACATGAACTGTTTCTTTCATTGCATTGATGGACATCTTATTACATTTTTGAGTTTTTTCAGTCCTTTTGGATTTAACTAGTTTAAGCATTTGTGGGAAAAGTTTTTTTTAAATTTCACCTTTTTAAGCTGTTCCATCTTTTTTACCCCCCTTCTGTAGTAATTTTAGCCATTTTCACTTTCTTATCATTTTGAAATTCTCTTTTTTTTGTGGTTTTTGATGTGTTACCCTTTTAAAAAAAACATTTTTTAACATAAGAGCCATTTTGAAAACAAATCTGTTGAGAAAAATCTGGTATAAAAATGCTCATTCACATTCAGTTTCGTGAAGTCTGGTATGGATGGCATCTCGGTTTGTTGTATCAGAGGTTCATGTTCACCCACAGAAAGCCGTAGAGAGAGAGAAGGCCGAGGCCCAGAGGTGGCGGAGTCGTTACGAGGAGCTCAAGCTGAGCTCGGGCCGACTCGAGCAGGACCAACACCTCAACCACCAGCAGCTGCAACAGCAGCTGCGCAGCCAAGTGGAGGTACGGGCTCCCGCGGCCGCCTGCACACATTAACTCCGAGGAGCTCGTGTCAAAACCTGGGAGTGTGTCTCGTGCAGCTGTCCAGCGCCAGAGAGGACGAGCTGCAGGAGGAGCTGTCGTCACTGAGACAAGACAAGCGAGAGCTGCAGTACAACATGTGTCTGCTGGAGGAGGACAACCAGACTCTGAGAGAAGAAATCCAGCAACTCAGAGGTCTTTTATTTACGTTACGTCTCTTAAGATGCTGAGAGCTGCACGTCATTGAAATGCCTCTTTCGTTAGATGGCGGCGATGAGATCCGGGACCAGCAGGACTTTCTGCTGGAAGAGAAAGTTGAGCCTCGACTGAGTGTGAGGAGAGACACTCGGCTGGAGGAGCAGCTCCGTCAGTCCGAGGAGAAGCTGCAGCTCCAGCAGACAGAGGTGACCTGGAGAGTTTTTTTTTAACAGTACCTCACATGCATCTTACAAGCAGAGGTGACATCAACCCTTCTGCAGTATCCTTTCCTTCCACTCGAACCCTAAACATCATAAACAAACCCGGCTCGAGCAGAGCGTCGTACACGCGAGTCCTCGGATTCATACGCACGCCTTTATTCAGTCATTTCCAGGTGCGAGATGCAGGAGGACAGCGCTGCTCAACGGCACGTCTCCAGATGTTTGAAACGAGAAATTGAAAAATATGTGCGATTTCCAGTCATTTTAAAGCGCTTCGACATATTCTATCATGTCTAATGGGAACATCAGGTATTATACACTGTTTTAAAGTATCGCAGGGCTGGAATTTCAATAAATACTCTATAATGGTTGAGGAGGGTAAAATATTTAAGGTCATGATGAAGGTACTTTTTGTGGGAGAAGCACTCAATCGCAACTGTACTCTAAATGTGAGTGCGTGTGTGTGCGTGTGTGTGCGTGTGTGTGTGTGTGTGCGTGTGCATGTGTGTGTATGTGTGTGTGTGTGTGTGTGTGTGTGTAGTGTGAGGAGCTGCAGACGGAGCTGGATGTGATGAAGCAGGAGTGTCACTCCAGCCAGGTCCGGCTGTCGCAGTGCAGAGAGGAACTCCGGAAGCTCAGCCACCGCCGCAGGACAAGAGTGAGTCTGTGTGTGTGTGTGTGTGTGTGTGTGTGTGTGTGTGTGTGTGTGTGTGTGTGTGTGTGTGTGTGTGTGTGTGTGTGTGTGTGTGTGTGTGTGTGTGTGCGTGTGTGTGTGTGTGCGTGTGCGTGTGTGGTTGTGACCTCTACTGATGCTTTGCTGCAGTGTGTCTGTCAGAGCTGCTGCACCAGAAACACCACAGTGTGACTCTCACACACTTCTTCTTCTTCTCCTCCTCCTCCTCTCTCTCTCTCTCCAGACACCGTGTGGCTCCTGGTGGAGTGTGTATCTCCTCTCCTTCCTGCTCCTGGCTGTAGCTGGGGTTGCCATGTTGTGCCTGTGTCATCCCCCTTTCAGGGAGCAAGCTGAGGACTTGTACGCAGACGTCTGGACTCGTGTCGAAGGCTACCTGGTGGAAGTGGCCTCTTCTAGACACCCCGGCTGTTTCAAACCCATATGACGAATATTTACTTGTAGTTGTTGCTTTTGTTTAAAATGTGTTTTTGTACAAAGTAGATTATTAGTATTTTTGTATTCTTTTTTTTTTTTTAATGTGGAACTAAAAGTGTTGTGTGAGAAGGGTTGTATTTGCATATGGAGGTGTGCGTGAGTAAAATGAAATTGAGTCTGAATGTTAACAGAACAAGTCGTATTAGAAGAATTAAAAAAAAGTGTTTTTCATACTGTAAGTGGCTCATTCAGTCAGCGGCACAACTTTGAGATATTAAAGTGACATGAATGGACTGACGTGTTTGTCTGAATTTTGTGTCGGAGGTGAAGAGATGCAGGGAGATATATTTAATGTCTGTTCAGTTGCTACCCCAGTAAGTCCCAAAACATGTCAGGATTTTGATTAATATTCACTCCTGTAGTGGATAAAATCACTGACATAAGTTCTGAATGGTCAGTTCTAATTCAGCAAGAAGCTTCTTTTTGTTTCGTTGTTTTTTTATTACCATGAAACAATAAGAAAAAACAGATCAGTCTCAAAAAATCAACACAATTCAGCCAGATAAGACAGTGGATTTTCTTCTTCTTGGAATCATTATTAATATTATTATAGATTGTAGTAGTGGTGGTGGTAGTATTATTTGTAGCAGTAGTAATGGCATCAGTAGAGGAAATAGAATAGTATTAGTTGTAGTAATAGCAGCAATAATAGTGGTAGTAGAAGTATTAATACACAAGGTAAATTTATATAGAGAGCACCATTCAGATACAAGGTATTTCATAGCGCTTTGCAAAGAAATACAATTAATACATACATTACTACTGGTAGTGGAAGTAGACATAGTTGTAGTATAACAGCATAATAGAAGTAGTGTAAACAATAACAAGTATAACTTTAAATGTAACATGCAAATTAGAATAATTCATTTAATAGCAGTAGAAATGGAACATATGGTAAAAAAGGTCAAGTTTAAGGTTAAAAAAAGTGAAAATTCTGAGTATTTTTTTTACTATTAATGAGACTGAACTCCTTTAGGGAGATAGGTTGTAATATTTCAATTAACCTCTCAAAATAATAGCAAAGTATTTATGATTTTTTCCCCCAAAAAACAGAAACAGAAATAAAATAACCAAAGTCAGTCTTAACGAAGCTTTTAAAACAAACAGGATCAGTTCAAATGAAGCTGGAGGTCGTTTCACCAGCAACATCAAGAACTGTCAGAGGGATCAAAAAAAAAGAAAAAGTTCACAAAAAGGCCGAAGCCGTTAGTTTAGGAAGGCGTGGACGTTCTACACTAATGTGGTAGCGTCCTTTGTCCGATTTCACTCAAACTTAGAGACAACAGTGGCGGCGAGAGCCGAACTCTCTGAGTCATTGTTCTTTGTATTCAGTGGTTTTAACTGTTCCAGATAGAGCTCCATTCTCCATGCTCCATTCACACACACACACACACACACACATCTGCAGCCTCTGTCTTTCACCCACGTTTACCTGCATGTTCCCCAAAATACCCGCCGAGCTGTGAAGAGATGGACCTGCGCTGGCCGGAGGTCAGTCCCCGTCACCGACTCGCTGAAGGTAAGAGGACCCGGAGTTTCTCTCACACGTTTCGCAACGTGACAAATGGGATCTTGCCAAACTCTCTCTCCTTCGCTCGCAGAGCAAACATTTCTCCACAACATGAGGACGGCGGTGCTGCTGCTGGTCGTCGTCGTCGTCGGCCTGTGCGCGACGGCCGTCGTGACGTCGTCCCTGAAAGTCTGCGCCTTCAACGTGCAGAGTTTTGGTGAATCGAAGGCAAACAACAGGAAGGTCATGGGGATTTTACTGAAGGTATTCAGTGAGGGCGTTCCAACACAACCAGAGAGAAAGTCCTGCTCAAACTGAAACGCTTATGTTTGTCACCCCCCCACCCCCCCCCCCCCCCCCCCCGCTTTATTCCTTCCAAAGATTTTCTCCCGATGTGACTTGTGTCTAATCCAGGAGGTCCGAGACTCAAAAGGAGAAGTGATCCAAGCTTTGGTCAAAGATCTCAACAGGTACCGGCTGCTTGTTCTCTGAACAGAACACACATGTTCCTCTGGCTTCGTTCTCATTCCCACTGTCATTCGCAGACTCGATAAGTCCAACTCCTATTCTTATGTGGAAAGTGAAAGGCTGGGGAGGACAAGCTACAAGGAGCAGTACGTCTACATTTACAGGTAGCTCCTGCTGTACGTCAACTCTTCTCTTTAAAGGGCTCATATTATGCTCAATTCACTTTCTCAAGCAGCACTACTCGTCTTCATACCTGAAATGACGCCCCAGAAGTGTAGAAAGTGTGTCCTGTCTTAAAAAGTGTGTTGCTCCAACCAGCCAATCAGAAATCAAACCCTATATAGTGTCATCGGGGGTTTAGCCAATCATAATTAAGGTAGGCTCCTCCCCCTTTGACTCCTCCCACAATCAGGCAGCTCTGCTCTGGCACATGGCGCCACGAGAGGAAGTACTTCCTCCTCTTCCCATAGATGGGCGTGTGTGTGGGCGGAGCCAGTCCAGCTCACACAGACACAGCAGATTCTGAATGCAGCTCCTAGGATCCAATATTCTAATGGAGGGAAAATCAAGGAAAATCAATAAACTTTGAAAACAACATTTTTGGACCAACAAGACCATGTGAAAGTGTTGAAAAGCTGCATAATATGACCCCTTTAAATGTGTTTCACATCCTCACACCCGCTGCTCTCTCCTCAGGAACAACAAGCTGAAGGTCAAAGATCAATATCAGTACCCGAAACTCGGAGGGGAGGGAACCAATGACACGGACGTTTTCTCCAGAGAGCCCTTCATCGTCCGCTTCCACTCCTCCACCACACGTGAGAGTTTAAAATTCGGCGGCAGCATCTCGACTAAAAGTTCCCAAAGAAACAAAAATGTGTGAGCCGTCCATTCAGGAAAAACACTCGGTCCGATCGGTCCGATACCGAGTCGTCCAATATCCGTGCTCAAAGCCCAAAGGAAGACTTTCTAACTAAAACTCCACTAAAATATCCACAGGGAACTCTTCACACCGGCAGAAGAAGCTTGAAAAATGTTAGGAGCCGCTTTAACTGGAAATATTGATCAGGAAGTAAATACACCTGTCAGCACTACTTCCTCCTGACAAGTCAACTTAGATCTCAGCACTCAGTTGTAGTGGTGATATACATGTGGCCACTTTGGGAATGATTAGTTGCTCATGGCTGATGTACAGAGAAATATTTCCTCTGGTCTCTGCATGTTCTATAGAAATGATTATTAAAGGCGTGTGTGTTTGCAGTGGTGAAGGACTTGATCCTGATTGGACAGCACACCAGCCCCAAACGAGCCATGAAGGAGATCGACGAACTCTACACCGTCTTCAAATGGATTTATAAGAACTGGAAGACGGAGGTTGGCGAAACCACACTCTCATCATTTCCAATGAATCCTTCTCGGTTCCCCTTTTTTTCTCAGCCGTACCCTCTGAACGATTTCATGCAACTGAACTTCCTCGTTTTTGCTTGATTCCACTCGTACATCAGAACGTGATGATCTTGGGGGACCTGAACGCCGCCTGCAGCTACGTCACCATCAAGGGCCTGAGGGCCGTGCGCCTGCGGAGCGACCCCCGATTCCGCTGGCTCATCGGAGACGACGAGGACACCACGGTGCGGGAGAGCACGCGCTGCGCTTACGACAGGTCGGGGAGGCACACCGAAAAGGAAAATGTGAGCGTTGCCGTCGCTCCCGCCAGCGGTTCACGCCTCACCGTTTTGCTCCGAAACAGGATCATCGTGCACGGACGGGAGATCATTGCCGGCATCGAACCCGGCTCCGCCCAGCCGTTCAACTTCAAAGAGGAGCTCCGTCTCACTGAAGCCGAGGTACTCTTCAGGTCACGATACGCTCGGATTTAAAAATCCCAGACCTCATTTGATTCTGTCCTCTTGATGCTTCCTTCAGGCTCTTGAAGTGAGCGACCACTTTCCTGTGGAGGTCGACATGAAGCCCAACCATCGCTACCTCCTGCGCCACGAGCTGTAGGCCGCTGCAGCCAACAACAAGACTTGGCTGCCAGTTTTTTTTTAGATACTGTGATGTTTTAAATCTACTTTTAAGTTTAGGTTTGAGACTTTTCTATTTAATGAACCAAACCTGTTGGGTTTCTCTCTGTTAAAAGCGAGAAATGACTGTGTTGTATGTGGTGCTATATAAATAAAGTTGAATTGAACTGAAGTGGATCTGGACACCTTGGACTATTTTCTAGTGAAGCTGCTATAAGATCAGGCTGCTGGGCGAGCAACAGAGAGTCACCACCTTTGACCTTTTGTTCTGCAGGTATATCTCCCTCTTAAAAAGAGAATTTACTCACGTGGAACTGTTGTGTTATTTTGCACACAGTAGAAATCAAATTCAATGGCACTCTCCTGAGTTCTACGCACAGACGTAGATGACGTGTTTCTGCAGAGAGGAGGTGCAGCTGAAACCAAAACCACACCACAGCACGATCCGAGGAGGTTGTGATGGTGCGTCAGTGCAGCAGCAGAAGAAACCAAACAAGACTTTGTCGTGAATTCACAGTTTGGAGACTTGGGAGTAATCAAGTTTGTCTTTCTTTGGGAGGTAGGTTCCCCCCGTTTAGAGATGCCTCTTGTTGCAGATTTGAGTGGATGTTGTCGCTGCGATGTGTAAACTTTGACTGGGTCTGTTGACAGGAAACCACTTGGTGCAGCAACAGATGAGCGTTGCTTCTTGCTCGCTTCCTTCTTCAGACTGGAGATCATCAGCGGCATTAATCTTCAGATAACTTCCAGTGGAACTCGACGGCTTGTCTGCAGGGATGGAAAGTTTCACTGAACTCCTGACTGATGCATTCGCAGGTAAGAAGCATATTTTGCTTTTGTTTTTTTAAACACAATTTTGGGTTTTTTTTCTCACACGAGAGTAATATTCAGATATTGTTGTTGCAACAGAGACCTCTGGTCCGTCATTCGCCGGTGAAGATTTGGACTTTGAGAATTTGAATTTCGATGGAAACTGTGAGGAAGACGAGGCACAATGTCGAGCGCCAAGAGGAGACGGAGCTCCGCTCCAGGAAGCCACTGGTGAAGCTGCAGGGTTGTTTGGTGACGGAGCTGGAGATGAGACGTACGCGGTCGAAAAGGTTTACGTCGACGACGAGATCCGTGAGGAGGATTTCCAAAGCGGTGGGGTCAGTCTCAGGGAGGATTACACAAGCGCAGAGGGAGAGTCCGACGAGGAAGGCGCTTCCTCTGGAGGCGATGAAGAAGAGGAGGATGTGGAGGAACCGGGGGAGTTGTTGGTATCAGTCCGCTGCGCTGATGAGGTCTGTGAGAACGAGGACGGGGTCGTTGCAGAAGGACAACCTCTCGCCTCGCAGAGCGCTGGAGACCCTCAAGTTAGTAACAAGGAGCCGGGTGAAGTGGAGAGCGACGAGGAGCTGTCCTATTTTGGACGAGCCCCAGAGGACGGGAGTGAGACGGCGGTGAGAAGTGACGGCAGTGCAGAGGATGAGCAGGAGAGCGACACCGATAAGCAAGAGTTTTCACCTGAACCTGCGAGTGAAGGCGTGACGATCGGACCGGAGGGCCACGCCGAGCGAGGAGCCCACTGCTTATCTCTGCAGGATGTCATTGCTGAGGGAGACGGTGAAGAAGGCGAGGAGAAAATGAAGGAGTTCTCGGGGGAGGAGCATCAGGAGGCAGGGGAGAGCTTTGCAGATTACCCCTCGGACTTTTCCTCTTGTGAATACGCCGATGACGGAGCGAGGGATCAAGACAGTGACGGCAAGGCCGATGCCCCGGCGGCTCCGTCTGACGGTGGCTCGTGTCTGGACAGAGATGTGAGGGACGTGACGTGGTCCCTCAGCACCGAGAACCGGGAGGACACTGAGGACGTGCATCCTGCTGCCGGGCCGGTGAGCCTGAACGCAGCAGGAATCCAGGAGGAATCGGTTGCTGTTGAGTTTGTAGAGGACGACGGAGACGAGACGAGCGAGAGCGACTCCTACAGCTCCAGCGATTACGACGATGACGTCAGCGTGAGGAGGAGGAGGAGGAGTGAGGAGACGTTGGGGAACTGGGGTCATCAGGATCCCGAAGGCAGGAGTCAGCCGGAGGACTCTCGGCTTCACGACGGGAGCCGCACAATGTTCTACATGTCAGACGACCATAACCCAGCAGATTTCCTCAGCTGGGATTTACACGATTTGAAACAAGACGGACTTCTGTCTGAGTTTGTGTTGACCGCAGAGGATACACACCAGACCGAAACACACACTTCAGGTGTGAACCGACGTCACACAGACGACGACGACGACGACGACGACAACAGCTACTCAATGGTGACGCGAGAGGAAATCAAAAGCCCGTCCTCCCAGGGATCCCTGGATGACAGCTTCTTCTTCGACACTGGAGTGGAGACCTCAGGGGTCGGCGAGCGGGGAAACAATGAAAGCGAAGAGGAGAGGAGCTGGGAACAAGAGCAGGAGAGAATCAAGGCCTTCTACGACTATTATGACGACAGCGATGAGGAAACTGGAAGAGAAGGTGGGTGCAAACAAAGTCGCAAGAGCTTCGCTATTTGTCAACGTGCTCCAGCTGATCAGTTTTTATCTGCGTGTGTTCTTAGGGAGGCGGACAAAAGTTCAGTTTTCTGTGGAGTCACTGTCTCAAATCATTCACTATGAAACCGACAGGTAAGCAGTTCTTCATTTAGCTTTCATTAAAGCAACAGACACATTATTAATGGTTGTTTTGGGGTTTTTTTTCGGCAGTGACGTAGACTCACTGAGCAGCTCCACAGACAGAGAGGACGACCAGAGCTCTGCAGACACATCTGTTGTAAAAATGAACACACATACACACGCACTAAAATATACCACGCACACACACACAAGTTTCAAAGCTCTTTTTTGTTTTTTTCAACCACACAGGAACTGGTGCAGCTCGGCAACACGCAGCATCAGAAACCCGACTGTGATCCTCTCACCGCTCAGCTGCAGGACGGCGAGCCGAACGTCAGGAGCACACACACACGTGCAGGACAACACAGGGTGTGTACCCATTGACGCTCTTCCTGAATATTAGCTGCTTGTTTATCTTGTGCTTCACCTCACTGTGCTCCTCTGTGCCGCCGCAGTGTCTCGGCGTGATGAGGCTGATGTTAAAGATGAGTCTGGTGTTGGCGGCGGGACTGCTGATGTTCTGGCTGGCCACGGACGAAGCCGACTGGCTTCACCGGGTTTCCATTTTCTAGGGCGGCGGCTCGAGCTTTGATCATTAAAAACGTGTTGATTTGTTTAAGATGAGAGTGAAAAAAAATATTTCATATGTTTCTTAGCAATAGTTACATGCTGTGTAAAATCCTCATCATTCAAATGTGTTGAAGTGTTTTGTTTTTACTGTGAAGTTATCTGCTTAATAAATATCCATCTCTTTTTAGAAAGCTTTGCATTAATGATAAATAGGGCATCACCATGTAATAGACCTGTAAGTATGAATGGTGGCTTTTTATGCCATTTTTTACCTCTTTACAAGATTTGTTTAAATTAGTTATATCATCTCAAAATATAAAAATGTCCTGTTCTCCCTGGGAGTATATTTACACAGGGGGGAAAAAATGTCAATGTCTTTGTCACAGAAATAACTGTTCAAAAATCAAAACTTCAGCAGAAGGACATTATTCATTAAGTGTTTTAAAGTAAACTTTGTTCCATATTCATGCCACGGGAAACTTGAAAGGTTCAGATCTTTACTTTTCAGCTTTTTTAATATAGAGTGGCAAAATTGAGGCATTTCAACGAGTAATGTTAAATGTTTGCAGTGCACCAATCAACCTGATGGTGGCGCTGCTCAAACGTGAAGCGAATAACCATTTAACAGAGGAGCAAACGAAGAAGAAAAGCCTCAACGTCATTCCTACGGTTTGAGTTAAAATGCGCTTGTTTCTAACACCTGGTTCAACTCAACGAGGCGGAGCTTACCGTCTATCCATTGGAAACCGAAGCCTCCTGCTCACCCACTCTAACAAAACGAGCGCATTTGAGTCAGTGGGAGGAGTCAGAGCTGTTTTCTTTTTCTGGCTTCTTCTGGAGCGAGATTAACTGAAATCTGAAGAAACAAAACAGAAAACAATAAAAACTATCCGCTCCGAGATCCCGAACCGAGCCCACAATGTCACTGAGCGGGAAATCTGCGCAGGAGATCAGCGAGCTGCTCGACGAGTTCGGGATCAAACACGGCCCGGTGGTCGGTGAGTGGCCGCGCGCACTCCACTGAATCACAGTGGCCGTTTGAACGTTTGAATCAGGCCTGGACACACACACACACACACACACACACACACACACACACACACACACACACACACACACACACACACGGAGAGCGCCTGGGATTTCTGTTATTCATCATTAGTGTGTGTGTGTGTGTGTGTGTGTGTGTGTGTGTGTGTGTGTGTGTGTGTGTGTGTGTGTGTGTGTGTGTGTGTGTGTCAGATTCCACGAGAAGTCTGTATGAGAAGAAGATAAACGAGGCCATGGCCAAAGGGAAGAGAGGAAAAGCATCTCCTGACAAGACCTTCTACAGAGAAGAAGGTACATCTGCACTGATTAATTATTATTATTCATGTTTTAGTCTCTTATTCTGGTCTGAGTACTCGATGTAACAAACCCACCGACATAAATACATTACAAGAAAAAAACAAAAAGCGTCACTCAGAAGTGTCTTCCTAATCAAAGACAGTTTACCAAAATATTCGACGGAACATAACTTCAATCATATTTGTTTTACTTTTGATGAACCAAAATTTAACAGTGGTGAATTTTCTTCAAAAAATAACTGTTAAAATACAGAAAACTGGCTCGGCGCTCCTCAGGGTTTGATCCTCGGCCCACAATCATTGAGGTCAAATCAACACTAAACAGCACTTCATGACCTTTGAATGTCAACTATGATCCACACTGACTGAACTGGAAGATTTGTAAACAAGACACATATTTGTGCAGACTATAGACTGTGTCTATGATTATCTTGAAAAGCGCCATACAAATAGAATGTATTATTATTATTAAGAGGAGACACTTTGAGCTCAGAAACATGAGCAAACAGAAAACTGAATTTTATAAAAGTAGCTGATGATTTGATCTAAATTGTAGAAGAAAATATTTATTTCCGTGTCTCTCCTGAAAGACTTTTAAACAAACAACAAAAGCTACAGAAGTGTAACCCGAGACAATGAATGGAATACAGTCAGTGTGTGTTCAGAGCAAATCACTTTCTTGTTCTAATCCTTATATTTCAATGAGATTGTTTATTTCTTTTTTTAAATGTCCTTACAACATGTTATAAACATGTGCATATTGTATTTCTAAAAAGCTTTAATTGAGACTGAATTCGGCTGAACTTTAGGTTTTTTTTGTCTATTTTGATCAGATTTTTACTGAATAGCAACAACTAGAACCAAAAAAACGATGTAATAAATGTATTGAATTTCTAGCTTGAAGACGATTTTTTATTTTGCAAATTCAGTATTTGACAGTTGGGGTGTCTGCGTTTGCTTTCAGAGGAGGAGGTGACGTACGTCTACAGGACGCCGGTAAGAACCTCTCGAGGATGATATAAGGATTATATCTGAGCTGCAGCAAATACACTGGAGGCTCGGAGAAACCGTTTCCCAGAAATCCCACGCAGGCTTTTTAAAATTCGTATTCTTGAGTTTATCTATAGTTCAGATTCAGATATTTTCTTTTAAACTGTCTGTGTGCAGGTCAGAGGGGAAGTCGGCGGAGGAGACAGGTCGGTTCCTTCACCACAGACTATTTCTGTCCTCCCGTCCTTCATAAACCCGACATGTGATGGACGGTGTGTGTGTGTGTGTGTGTGTGTGTGTGTGTCGTCTCTCCAGGATGACCAACGTGAGGTCGAGACCCGGCTGGTCGGAGAAGGAATACGAGCCGGAATACGAGCCGGAGTAAGTTACAGCCTCGCCAACCGCGGCCACAGGAAGTAGAAAAGCCGGCGTGTGTGAACCGTCACGTTTTGTCCCGGCAGGGCGTCCTACTCGGCCTCGTACTCCTCGTCTCAGCTGAGGTCCCGGCCGGAATACCGAGGAGGACGGGACGTCGTCGACGAGTGAGTGTCTCGTTCCCTGGTCAAACCTGCAACATGTTTCATTACTGATGCTCAAAAAAACAGAAATGTGTTTTTTTGCAAAATATAAATGTGTAGCTTTTAACAGATCATAAGACAAAGAGAGAGACCGAGAGGGAGGGACAGAGACACGCACAGAAAGACAAGTCAGAGAGACAGACACGGACAGAAAGACAGAGACACACACAGAAAGATAAGTCTGAGAGAGAGACGGACAGAAAGAGACACAGAAAGACAGAGACACACAAAGAAAGACAGACAGAGACACACACAAAGACAAGTCAGAGAGACAGACACAGACAGAAAGAGACACAGAAAGACAGAGACACACACAAAGACAAGTCAGAGAGACAGACACAGACAGAAAGAGACACAGAAAGACAGAGACACACAAAGAAAGACAGACAGAGAGAGACACAGAAAGACAGAGAGAGACACAGAAAGACAGAGACACACACAAAGAAAGACAGACAGAGACACACACAAAGACAAGTCAGAGAGACAGACACAGACAGAAAGAGACACAAAGAAAGACAGACACACAAAGAAAGACAGAGAGACACACCCACACAGAAAGACAGACAGAGACACACAGAAAGACAGATACACAAAGAAGGACAGACAGACACAGAAAGACAGAGACAACATGTAAACGTCATTTTCAAAACATTGAATCTTCTGTTAAACATGAAAACCGAAGACTCGTCCCCCGAGACGCAGTGGTGGACGGGTCCCCGGGTCAAGACTGACGTCTCGCTGTGCTTCCCCTCCAGTCCTCACATGTACGACACGCCGGCGTCCTACCGCAGCTCGTACCTCCAGTCCACGCCGGCCAACGCCACCCGAGCCGCCGCCGCCGCTCCTCCTCCTCCTCCGGCGGCCCAGTCGTCCGGCCTGGTGCCCACGTGGCTGCAGCTCCTCGTCTTCCTGGTCCTGGCCGTCTTCCTCTACTTCGTGTTTTCCAACATGGAGACAAACGAGTCCCTCCAAGGAATAGAATAAACCCCCCCGCCGCCGTCGACGGGCCACTTCTACTTTTATTTTAATCGCGTTTTAATTTGGAGCAATGCCTCCCGGGTCCGCGCTTTGAATTTAAGCTTTGCTGCAAAAAGGAGGCTGATGCAATATTTGTATGGATTTTATAACCTGCTAGAATCGCTTGCTGCTGCTCTTCAGTACGCAAATCGCTCCCGGATGCAATCCGGCGACTTTCACTGAGGTCTGTTGACGTTTCAGATGTGAACACCAGCAGCTCAGTCACATGTGAAGACCCTGTGTGACTTGAAATGGGTTTGTTTTTTTTAAAGTAAGAAAATCTTTGTTTTTATGAATGTATGCTTCGCGGTTTGTTTGTTTGGTTTTTTTTTTCTACTTTTAGCCTCTGCTGGTTACAGTAAGTTTCACTGTTTGTCCACACGAAGAAACTTTACATTTATACTGGGCAAATAATTCAATCAAACTTTAAAAACCAAAACGTGTAAGAGTATTTTAATAAGAAAAAAAAAAATTGGTTTTTTTTTCAGCACATTTCTCAATGAAGTCAACATTCGGTTGTCATTTAAAATACACTTCAGAGATAAGTGCCTCCGTGTGTTTTTAAGAGATAATTGGAATTGTTTTATCTGATTAAAATATTTTTAAATGTACGAGGTGAGCCGTTAAGTCATTTCTATTCATGGGGTGTCGCGCTGCTTTACTTCTGATCTCACAGAAATGTTTGACTAAATAGAGACGCGGTACGTTTTAGTGTTTGAATGGTTTATTTCAATGTTGGGATTTCTGACTTGAAACGGGAATCTGCTCGCTCCAGTGTTTACACTCAAGTATGGAAGCTTTCAGAATATGTAATGCAAATTAAAAGGTTTTCATTTTGAATTTATTTGTGGCATGTGCTCATAGAAACGGCTACAACAGAATAGTTGGAATTGCTAAAAGTAAATAAAATTGCTGAAAATACCAAAAAACTATTTATGGGAAAATAAAATAGAGCTTTTTTTTTTCAGGAAAATGAAAAATTTTAAGAAAAAAATAGGAATAAAGATGCATAAAATGGCTAAAGCAGGATATAATCCATGGAAAGAAAATGTGGCTGCAAAAGATGGACCTGATAATACATCAACACTGAAGCTGTGACATTTCATGAATACCAACTGTTTTTGTATGTATAGCTTTATTTTTTTTTAATGTTTTTTTGCCCTCCAGTCCAGATGCATTTTATTTTGGTGGAAAAATATTGAAAGTGGTTCTTCTGGTCATAAAGGTTGCAGACGTCTGGTGTCGTGGTACGGGGAGGAACGTCCTATTCTTTGCAAATGTGAATAAAACAGAATTAAAGTATAGAAATTGATCATGATAAGTATAATTCCTCGATTTCACGGCTTTGGATTAACCTTCCTGTGTTAACGAGGGACAGAGAGCCTCCAGGAGAAAAAGGTCATCTTCATATTAGAATATCTGTCGTGTGAATCCAGGCAGACAACCACCAGAAGTTTTAACAGCTTTTTAATCAACTACAGCTACTATTTACACCCGTTAGTGCATGAATGTACATACAGCTGTTGACGTACGATGCATAGCAGTGGTGACCAAATAGAACGTTCCTCTTGATGGTGGGAGGATCGTTGGTCTTGTGTGTGTGAGTCTGGTCTTTACAGTTTATCTTCCCCCCGGAGGAGAAGCCTTCACTGCCCCCCCCCCGGGGGGTTTGATCCGTTACCGACTCACACCTTAAAACACGTCATGTCGTGGGTCAGTCTCCTGCGGTGCTTTATTCTCACCGTCATGCAGTTTTTCTCGCGGCGTCACTGGCCTGACGTTTGGTCCTCGGACACCGACCTCGGTCCGGCTGCCGTTGCTCCTGGACAGACGTTTCCGTGTGTGTGTGTGTGTGTGTGTGTGTGTGTGTGTGGGACACGGCAGGAGAACTCTGCAGATACAGACACACACACAAAAAGACCACAATGAAAATGTTTTGTATCAAACCACCAGTATTTAAACTGATGAGCAAAATGATAATATCACAAATGGCCACAAGTTGAAAAACACATTTCCTTCATGTTTCACTGACAGCAAAGTGTTAAACAAAAGATCCACGGGCAAATATTGTATTGATTTTTTTTTAATTAAGTCTTTTATTCTTACTTTTTTTTTTTTTAAAGGGGTTTAACAATTTCTTTTAAGCGTGTTGACAACTGAACACTGAAATATCAGTGATCTCGCCATGAAAAGTTAAACTCAAAGCCTATTTGTAAAAACATGCAGAACACAACAGCTACACGGGAAGATTTCAGTATTTATGACCAAAATCTAACATTAAAATTGGCTTTCTGTCGAGATTGTACTTATTTTTGCAAGTGCTGGTTTGGTTTTTGCAAAAAATCTTGACGTTTTCATCACGTGCGTTTTGCGCCACAGTGAAATATTAAGGGTTGGAATTTCCAGGTTACTATTTGACCTGAGCTAAAATGCCTTCGACAGCCCTGACTTACAGCAAACCGGTTTTTAAATCCACCATGATGAGTCAGCAGAACATCAGATTGCAGCAGCAATAATGAAGCGGCTCATGCAGACGCTTGTTCTCTCTGTTCGCCACTTTTCTATGGAAGCTGGTGGATGGAGTACGTTTTGAAACGATCCACATATTTTCATTGTGATGAATCCTCCCGCCAGCAGACGGAAACTCGTTTCGGACTCTTTCTTTTGGAGACGAACCAAAACGCCCAGAAAGTCTATTTTTCCCCCGGAGCGAGAACCAGAAACCCTCCGTACCTTGTTCTGCTCATGTAGCCGGACGCGTCCAATCATAGCTTGTTGATTGATAAGGCAACATAAGTGTTGTCCACACCTGCGAACAGACACACACACACACGCCGGTTACTGTAAGCACACACACACACACACACTCTCAGTTGAAAGCAGGAGTATCGGAGGACTCACAGGTTCTGGTCTCTCGCTCCAGCTCAGACGGCTTCTTCTCCTTGATGCACAGCACCTTGGCCACGATGACGATGACGACGACGGCGACGGCGAGCGTCAGGCCGGACACCAGCCAGCTGATCACCATGGGGCTCAGGATGGGGTCCGGGTCTGAGGGGGGGAAACGAGCGACACGCAACTTTTCACACCCTGGTTTTCTACCAACTCTGCATACGTTTCCACGACGACGACGACGACGCTTCAAGTGAAAAACGCCTCATTTCTGCCTTTTTTTTTTCCAGAAAGGGAACGATAAGTCGCGGCAAGGACTTAAAGGATTGTAAAACTTTAAATTTAAAAAGATTATTATTGAAATACAAAGAAATTGCATAAGATTTTTTCTGAAATAAAACTCTGATACAAGCAAGAGCGGCTATGTTTGGCCTCTCATACTTTATAGTCATTGTTTGTTATTGACCGTTCGCCTCTTTATTACAAATAATAATTTTCCATTAAACATTAAAAGTATATAAGTTTAATTTTCTTTCTCTTTCCCCTTTCATTCAGCAATTTGAAAACTTGAGTTCTGTAGCGTATTGAATTGTTTTTGTTTACAATGAATGAAATAAACTGAAATAAAAAAAAAAAAAAAGTTTGCCACTTAAGCCGCCAAAGACACTGAAAGCAAAAGTAGTTTTGATGTTGGGCCACAAGGTGGCGCTGTTTTCGCAATGAATCCACACGGACCTGCCGACGGGCAACAATCCGCTCTAAACATCCACAATGTTTATACACTGTCGTGGACAGACGACCAAGTTGGATCGTTATTACGGCGACTTTCAAAATAAAAGCACCGAGCCCCGGGAGGAAGCGGACTGGGAGCGGAAGCGCGCCTGGCAGCCTCACCTCTGACGGCGATGGGCAGGGGCTGGCTCTCCCTGGACAGGAAGGTGCGTCCGCCCAGCTGGACCCGGTACAGGCAGTAGTAGTAGCCCTCGTCGGCGCTCTGGGCGCTGGGGAAGGTGAAGGTGACGGCCGGCGTGAGGGCGGGCAGCGACTGGCGCACCGTGCCGTTGGAGCGGATGAGGCGCAGCTGGAAGGAGCCCCCGGGGTACTGCTGCGGCGTGGAGCAGGTGATGTTGAAGCCGTGGCCCTTGATGACGGCGCCGGCCGGCGCCTCGGCCGACGTGTTGTACCAGTGCTGCGGGGTCAGGAGCTCCACTGGGGGGGAGGGGCGGGGGGGCGAGGCGGACTGGCGTCAGGACAACACGTCTCCAGCAAAATAAGAGTAAAAAGCGGGACTATGGTCCGGCGATGACTCACCCACGGTGATGTTGACGGCGTTGCTGGGCGGCGAGCCGAGCAGCTGAGAGGGGAAGCCGCCTCGGATCCTGTAGCGGCAGCTGTAGCTGCCCTGGTGCAGCGTCTCCACGTCGGACAGCGTCAGCTCCACCCTGGTCTGCGTCTGGTCGGCGCGCTGCGTGACCAGCGGCGTGGCCACGCCCTGCCTGTACAGGTGGAAGTCGCTGAGGTGGTGGCCCAGCAGGACGCTGCAGCCGAAGCGGACGGACTCGCCGGCCGTGAACACGGCGTGGGGGGAGAGCAGGGTGAGGGTGGGCGATGGCAGGCTACCTGGGGGGGGGTCAAAAAAAAAAATTTGAAAAAGAAATTAATTTAGGTTTTGAAGATGTTTCAGTTACGAGAGACTCAAGTGAAAAAGCAGCATTTTTGCATTTCCGATTCAGGAAAGTTTCACGTTGACCTGGCGACCTATTGCAATTACAGCGACTGTCAAAATAAAGCTACCAAGTGCCAGGAGAATATGGACGGGCAGTCGTGACACTGTGGAGGGAAACTTTCTTTTTGTCTCTACTGAGCATGTGCAGAAGAACCGGGACCATAGCAGTTCCGTAGAACCGAAGCATTTTTCAAAATAAAAGTTGCCTTTCACGTTCTCCGGGCGACGGCGTCACGTCAACGTGGGCATCCCGGCGGAGCGCCGCCTCACCTGAGCATCTGACGCCGGCGTCGTTCTCGTGCGTGCAGTGGAAGTTGCTGTGGAGGACGACGGCGCAGGACGTCAAGCTGGACTCGTGTCCCGAGCACTGGACGTGACGCAGCCAGATCTCCCCCCGGCCGGCGCCGTACGCCGCGCCGGGCAGGGCGGCCTCGGCCAGACCGCAGCCCAGCTGCAGGCACACCACGTAGGCCTCGCGCAGGTCCCAGCCGTGGTCGCACACCGTCCCCCACTGGTCGTGGCGGCGCACCTCCACCCTGCCGGAGCACTTGTTGTCCCCGTCCGCCAGTCGGACCCCGCCTGCGGAGCAGAGGAGAGGGGGGGGGGGGGGGGGGGGGCTTTAGGGGGCGGGAGGGCGGCGCGTAGGGTCGGCTGGTGTGGAAGTGGGGCTTACCGAGAGCAGAGGCTCCGTCCCAACGAGCAGCGAAGACGCCTGGAGGGACAAGACCAAACATCAGTCAGTGAGCTGTGGACACACTGGCGTCGCCAAACATGACATCACTGGCGGCATTTGAAGCTCCAGTAACTACAACCTGCCAAAGGCCCACGTCAGAATGAACCTGCAGGAGGGTAATAACAATAAATAACAATAACTTTAGTGGAATCTCACAGCAGGTAAAAAGCCTCCCGAGCCTCCTTCCTGCACAAAGTGACGAGTGCTTCATGTTTTTTGTGTTAAATGTTCGTCTCACTCGGGTCTCGATGCTGCTGGGAGTAGATTTATACGCTACGCTGGAAAATACCGCAACTCTGCTCTTGTTTCGCAGTATTTTAAAGTCTCTTAGTGACCATCTGTGACGTCTCCATCATTATTAGGTTGTTCTTCTCTATTTCTTTCATTCTTTTTTTTTTTAACTGTTGCACTTCACTTCTATATTTTGTCTCTTACAAGTAATCTTGAACATGTACTGGAAAGAGGTTATGGGAAAAAAATGTAGATAGAAATCACGAGGTCTGATTGTGTTTGTTTTGTGTCCATTAGTCATTGTTTTTTCATGCTTGTTGCTTCATGCTTGTTTCTCCTGTTAATGTTGGTCCTGGGCTTGTTTTGTGCATGTTGGTGGTTGTGTCATACCAATTAGCAGTAATCCTCGCCTCTTTGTGGTAGTTTTCATTGTTCATGGTAGTTTTATATCAATTTATGTTTGTTGTGTGCCTGCTGGCAGTGTTTTATGTCTGTTTGTAATTAGTTTTGCATGACGGTGGTTAGTTGGTGATATAGTTTCATTCACTTTTGTGGTAGTTTTGCTATTGTTTGTGGTAGTTTTCTGTTCATTTTAGCTCGTTTTGTGCCTGTTGGCCATTATGTTATGTTTGTTTCATGTCTGTGGTAGTTTTGTGCCAAATAGTGGTTGTTCTTTGACAGTCTGATTGTTCTAATCCTCTTCATGGCCACTGTGAGAAACTTTTTTTGTTTCTTTCAGTATAAAATATGTTCCGTCCTTTTAGGATTGTTTCTCGTCCGTATTTGACGACATTAATAATTGACATTAATTGACATTAATTCTCAGGTCCACTGTAGGATCATCGTCCCTCCATGGCAGGAGAGGAATGTTTACATGTAAACAACTATTCCAGAAATCACACACGTTCTACAAATCCTTTCCCAGACTTGAAGAGCTGAGCTATAAAAACAAAGTGAAGTAAAGCCGAGCTCATCGCTTCATCCCACTAACAGCAGCTACTTTAGCCGGATGGGGGGGGCTACCGGGCGGGTTTATCCACCCCGGGATGAGCTTACCTGCCAGGAGGAAATGGAGGAAACTCTGCATCGTTCCCCGTCACCCTTCCATCAGACGGCCGGCAGTGAGGAGAGCGTTTTTAGTCCGAGCCGGGAGGAGCTAACGGCTAATCAGCTAGCGGCTAGCAGCAGCAGCAGCAGCAGTCGCGGCTCGAGGCTCGAGGCTCGCGCGCAGCCAGCAGCGGTCGATGCCCGCGTCCAGAGCCGCCGGGGGGAACCGTCACAGCACCATGCGGCCCGTGTCCGGGTGGCAGCATGCCTCCGGGCCGCCCTGCTCACGTCAACGGTCAGGGACGTCGATCCCGGCGCTGAGCCCTTCTCCCTGCGGCAGACAGAGGTCAGCACAGCCGCAGCGCTGCTGCGTCCCGCGGCGATTATCCCCCCCGATGGAGGTCACCTCCTCCCGGCCAGGGCCGCAGCCGCAGCGGGCAGGGTCCGCGGGACGTCTGCACAACATTATATCTCCACCATGTTCACCTACACACATTATTATTATTATTATTATTATTATTATTATTATTATTATTATTATTATTATTATTATTATTATTATTATTATTATTATTATTAATAATAATAATAATAATATTATACACAGAAGCATAAGAAGACACAAGATTTGAAATTCAATTATAAACATCTTACAATCTTACTTTCAACAAAAATTCACCTCCATTATGGGGAAAAAAACTGTCTTGCGATAGTTCAAGTCAATTTCAATTCAATTCAACTTTATTTGTATAGCACCAAATGCTATATTTCGAGGAGAAACACCCAAAGCATCCACATGAGCAAGCAGATTTATTTGCGACTGTGGAAACTGCTGAATTTTTTTTCTCCTTTGACTAAAATACAAATAGTTATCCTCAACGTTTGACTCAATCCAGTAACTCCAGTTCTTCGGGCTGTTTAGCTTCAGCCTTTTAGTTAAAGAGACTGATGGAAAATGAGTTGGTTTTTTTCCTTCCGCCACAATAGAAATGACGTTTTCATGTGTAACTAGATTACAGGCCATTGCCTCGGCTTTGCCACGGTTGCAGTTTATTTGTTCGGGATAAGCATGTCTGTGACAAAGAAGAAGTCGATGATTCATTTCCATCCCGGCAACCAAATAGTGGAACGTTTGTTGTAATCTTTAGAAAACGTTCTTGAGAAATCTTTCAGTAACTGAAGATTTTCTTTTCTCAGCAGAAAGGCTGGAACTTCCCTGTGACGGGTTCGTCATGTCACTGCCTGTATTGTTCAGCTCTGACGCAATGATATCATTGTGATTATTGTTGGCTTGATCTCCTTTTATCCACTCAACACATTCATTATACTCTGCCTGGTCCAAAAAAAAAACCAAAAAACCACACCAAAAAAAAGGGTCACAAACTCTTATTTCATCGGACCATCTTTACTTATCGAGAGGTTTTCTCACGTCGACACACCGGTCCAGTCCCAATCACTAAAGTTCCCTTTGAGACCTTTGTTTTGGCCGGGCAGTGTATGTCCCAAGGTGACTGAATGTCTTGCAGTGCCTTGCCCTTTTATTTTGCATTCCTCCTTTAATCCTTCAGTCAGAAGAGACTTTAACATTAAGTCTGTATTTATGTACTAAATACACTCCTGTGCATGGAAGCAGTAGCAGTTTGTACGTCAATCAGGAAACATGAAATGCTGCTTGTAGTCACTGTGGGAACCTTAAAATGATTTAACTTGTTGTTGTTGTTGCTTTGTCACAGGAGGAAACAAACTCACCCATGATTGTCCTCTGTTGAGGTCAGTGATCGTCTGTCAGGATTCATTGGGACGACTGATAAAACTGAAACTGCGGCAAATGGTTTGTCGATCTCAGTTTTTCTTTGTATTGCATTCATCTCTTGCAAGTTCAACTGCAGAAACTTTTTTAGGTTTGAGGTGTGCAGCAGCCCCAAAGCAGACGACCTTGTGCGGCTGCGACTGTCCTCAGACACCGAGGACCATGCAGGCCGGACATGTCCGTCCTCTGCCAGCCTCCAACTCACACTTTCTAGTGTCATTCACCGGAGGGATTGTCTATTTAAATAGACTCGACAGCAGTTTAGCTCTGCACTGACTCAAAGTGGATGTATTAAATATAATAGGCCATTTTCACTGAGGACTCCAGTACAGGGGAATAAAACCGGCCTGCAGGAGGCGCCAATCCGGCCACCAAACTGTAGAAAAGAAAAAAACATGCAACTTAATTTTTCAAAAGAATAATGGACATAACTCAATACCAAGACCCAAACTGATACCAATAAGCCAGGCGACAATGTGCATTAATAATTAACGTGATTTTTCAACAGTTTTGCAGCAGGAGGTACCAATTAAATTGGCTTTTAAGTTGAATTTACATTCATTTTCTGTTTAAATTGAAAGGTTATGTGACTATTTTATCAGTCTGGCCTACAAAAGATGAAAAATGGGCTCTAAAATGTTAAATATTGTTCATCTTGATCAAGTGGGTTTCACATGAGACAGCTGAACAGTTTGAAATTATGTTGACTTTAGATTATATCAAACAAAAAAAGAAAAAAAAACCCAAAAAGGCCAAACATGATGGTTCAAACTCATGTTCAACTACTTCTCTATGAAGAACTCACTCTAAATTTTACTTATAAAGAAAAAAAAATGACTTATGTCAACCTCAAGTTTCAAAATGATGGTGTGGGATTTTCTAACCAGAAGACAGTGCAAGCTCCATTTATGAGGAACATCCTGATGGAAGATGGAGCTCTGTGTGTGTGTGTGTGTGTTGCCACTCCTGCCGCCGTCCTCCCACTCCTCTGGCTGGAAAAGACAACGTGGACAAAACGACTCAAGCTTACCAGGAAGGGGACGCGTTCTGCTGAGTCATGTCTCTGAGGAAAGGCCTCGGGGTGACTAACCAATTAAAAACCACAAGGTAATGTTACTCATTTCCCGAAGGCTTCGGAACATTTTGTTAGAAAGTGGAGTACAGAGCAACTTTCTGGTTAAAAAAAAAATCTAACTCAGCTTGGTCACTTCAGTCACGGGAGAGTAAAATGCAGGATCGGTATGATCTAGGATCTACTGGAAATGAGGTGACGGGTGAATCAGACTACGAATCATTGACCAGATCCGGTCCTCCCATACACCAAACTCCTAAAGCCCTTTGTGAGATCAAAGGGCTTCCTCCTCGTGCTCCGTGAGGACGGCTCAATATCATTTCTGGGTTAAACGCCAGCATTTCGATGCATTTTATTGAGCAACTGGTAAAATAAACAGCCAATTTCTCTTTATATTGTAAAAGGTGACCATTTTCACACACAAAAAAACCAACAAAAACAAACATAACAAATAAGTCTGCATCCATGTATATATATATATTAATGAAAAATATGATACATTTCTCTGTAACGTTAACTTCAAATACAGCAGAAATCTCAAAAGTGTGTGTTTGTCACAATCAAAGAGCAGCACTGTGATCAGCACTGGTAACCCTTCATTAACCAACCGAGTCTGTGCGAGGGTGCGTGCGCCTCTGATAAAAAGGAAACAGAAAAAAACACTGTCGTGAAATAACAAAAATAATTTACTTTAGTTAACTTAAAACCATAGTCCTCTTTCACAGGATGACCTTTTCACAGGCTCGGGGTTCCAGCGCGTACCGCCATGACAACTACTGCGTTTAGCTCTTTGGACGACAGCACAGCCTGCTTCTGCTCCAAGTGTCTTTGTAGCACCACATCAAAGAAGAAGAACAACAACAAAAACGTGTGTGTGTGCTACATTTTCTCTTTTCAAAGTCTCTTCAGTGATTTCTTTTTTTTTCTTTCCTTCCCGTCTTCCAGGGAAATCCCAACTTTCAAGTTTAGTCCTCACTTGGAGTCTCCCAGCAGATGGACTATCAGTTCGTAGGAGGAGAGGACGATCGCCGTGTTGGGGATTTGCCGAATTAGCTGTGGAATGAGTCCTCTATAAAAAGCTGCGTAGCCTTCCTCCATGGCTATTAACCTCCCCGTCTGGAACAAATATTTGTACTTGCTGCCTTCCTCTCGCAGCCTCGTCCGGATGACCTCTGCAGAGACAGAATTACATAAGTCAGTCATCTCATTAAAAAAAAAACAAAACAGAAGAAGTAGTTCCTGTTTGGCTCCCTGAAGAAAGTGAGGAAGCGTTACCGTGTGGGTAAGCTATGCACGACGCACAGCCCTTTGAAAATGCAGCTGCCAACATCAGGCTCAGGAAGTCCGAGGCTCCCTTCTCGGTTTGGCCGAACTGGTCCTTGGCGATTTGCTTCTTCAGCGTCTCGTAGATCAGGAAGCAGATCATGGTCTCGGAGATGCCGGCGTAGGACGCCGTCAGGCCGCGGTAGAATCCCCGCACGCCCTCCGTCTGGTAAACGTAGCGAGCGCACTGCAGCGCGTTCATCTTCTTTTCCCCTCTGGCTCTGAAATAAGTACAGTTCCGAGGTCAATGTGACATCTTGGGTCAATTTCAGGCATTCAGAAACGAAGCCGGTTGAAACCATGAGGTCGTTTGTCTTTTCAGGGAAAACACGCGACCGGTTAGTGTTAGTTTTCTGTTTTGGAAATGGGATGAAGTAAACCCTGCTGTTCATCCCTCACATCGCAATAGCATGTGCTTCAGTCACCCTCGAGTCACGAGGTTAGCAGTTGCATTGTTTGCATTTGGGGGCGGGGCTTAGCCCAAGGTCACTGGTACAAGGAAGTGCACCTGAATGTACCTCATTGGTTTGAATGAGTAACTTGGTTTAATCTCAAGTAATTCCTGCACTCCTTCCTCATTCATAAAGCCAAGTGGCTTCAGGACAGGTGACTTCACCTGATACCACTGCCCGGTACTTGGCAATGTAAATATAGACTCTTGGTCCTGCGCGCAGGACAGTGCGTCAGCACTGTTTATTTATGGCGGCCGGTCACTCGCTTGGGCCCCTAGACCACACAACCCAAGGACAGTGCAGCGGCAGAGGGTTCACTTCACTTCATACAGAGTCATTCTACACCCGCCACGAGGCCGGGTGACTCTGGCCGATACCTCAGCTCTCAACCATTTCACTATGTAAACGCTGCACGTACTTCTTCTCCAGCTGCATCCTGGTCTTCACCATCCAGATGGGGTTCATCAGAGAGTTGGTAACAAACGCTGTGGAGCAGAACGAGCACATAAGTCTCAAGCTGAACCTCTTGTGGTTGAGCTTCACTGCGTAGGATTAGAAACCCAGACGGGGCTCACCTGCAGTTCCAGCGGACGACATGTGCACAAACCCACTGTTGGGGACCAGCAGTCCATTGAAAACCTCTTTAGATTTGGAGTACGCTGCGAAGTAAATGGCTCTGAAACAAAAAAAAAAAAAACAGAAAAGAAAGTGTCATTGGGGCGCAGCTGTGAACATGAACAAGCTGTGCCTGGACGGTGATGTATTGGCACAATGTGGCCGCATCATAATAGTTTAATGATTCGCATTGAGCCGTTTCCACAATGAGCACCCAGAGTCTTCTGTTTACCGGCGCCAACTCGCTCTGCCTGGTTTCTGGAACCCGGCGGGCTGAGCAAGCGCGTGCGCGTACACACACACACACACACACACACACACACACACACACACACACACACACACACACACACACACACACACACACACACACACACACACACACACACACACACACACACACACACACACACACACACACACACACACACACACACACACACACACACACACACACACACACACACCGAACCCCCAGCCAAGTTGGCAAGTAAATCACAGGCACAGTGGAATGACCGGGCAAAGGAGAATATTGCGACTACTAATTAACTGGTGGAGAGAAAACAAGGGCTTTTTTTTTCCCCTCATGCATCTCAAAGTATAATCAACATATGAATCATGAATCCAGACTTAACGTTGGACAGTAATACAAGTCGCACAATGAGGAAACGGGGCAAAGTACAGATGACTTATTTGAAATGGACATAATAGTGAAAGTCACAAAGTGAATTTCAGTTCCACTCTCAGTCATAATTGGTAGCCGACGCCTCATTTATCGTGAGTCACGGGAGCTTTTTTATGAGTTTGTGAACGGCTGCACGTGAACACTGACGAAGCTTCCTCGTGTCGACGAGCCGAACGCCTCAAACTCTGGAGGACCGCAACTTCCTGTTTCAAAGCAAACTGAGGCGTTCAAACTGAGCTTAGAGTATCAGCGCTTTGTGTTTGGAGATCCTCGCTGAAGCGTCTGAGCACTTCACAGAAATAGGTAATGACATTAATATCCCCATTTCTTGGCTTTATTTGAATGAAGCGACGGCTCAGTGTGTGAAACTGAACCGCGCAGCGCTGAACGGATTGTACCTTGAAGGGGCGACGCCAACGAGGTTTGGCCCAAGTCCACGGAAAAGAGATCTTGGTCCCTCCTTTTCCAGAATGGACCTGAAACAAAAAGATTTTTTCCCTCATTAAAACACAGTGAAAACATGACATCTGTCCTGGCGGGGACCTTTCAGTGTTGTTGAAGCGTTGCGACATTAATAGTGCAGGACGATCCAGGCTCTGCGCCTCGCTGGTGTAATCATTCTCAGAGTTACACCAGCCAGCTTTGTTGGCACCACAGTTTGTGCCCCATGTGGTCTTTGAATCCTGACGTCAGCCGCGGAGGCTTTCACCCGTTTCCAAGAGGTGACCTTAAAGGTCCGGGGACAGACCGTCCTGCCTGCGCCCGAGCGCTGCACTTTGGGTCATTATCTGTAATTCGCCCCTCATGTGGGGCTCCAACACTCAAGTTTTTCTCTAAAGTGACACCAAACACCTCCATGCTGACCTCACAAACGCGTCATTGACCTTGTTCAGGTCAGACTATCCTTCCCTCCTGAGGTTTCAGTAACGCGAGGAGGACAATTTATTTACTTTACATAACAGCAGTCGCAGCAAGTACTTTCTTCCAAATCAGTCAGTTTCATCTTTAATCAACCTAAAAATAAATATCTTTCCACAAATTGACAAAGAATTTATTGTCCTTTGACGGCAGAAACAGTCTGTTAGACATTTTGTCACATTTACAGCCTGCAGCTGCAGCAGCCGCCAGTCCAGACCGGTTCAGTCTACAGCCTGGTCACGCTCAGTGTAACACAACACCGACGCGGGCACCATGCGGAAAAGCATCCCTCGTGCCTGGAGGCCCACCGGGCAGCTTCTAGTTTCTCCTATCGGAGGAACGCACATTAAAAGGCTTATTTTAACGTCGGCCATAATAAAATGGTTTGAAGCGCAACTTAACGTCTGGAGGAAAAAGTGGCGCCTGTGCCGCTCGTCACGGCTGCTTCAAAACAGGAAATATGAACAGGACACTGTGTTCTTAATCCTGGATTTATGTGGGACGGGATTACACGCCTTCGTGGCGAGACGAGAGAGAGGGGGAATAACAGGCTTTTTCCACACATCAAAAGAATTTCATCCAGGGATGAATTAATAAAGTATTTCTATTCTATTAAAATAGCAAGAACCACAAAAAAGTTGATATTGCAACACTTCTTTCTTTAAAAAACCCTCGACATTTGACTTCCACGTTCCTCTCAAACATCAACCGACACAATACAAGAGTGTGTGTGTGTATGTGTGTGACATGTGAGCTTGTGAAATTCTACACGGCATCGGAAGTCCAAAATTAAAACACCGTGTGACGGAAACATAGTTTCCCAGCATGTCGTTCCACAAAGGGTTAAAAGCACAGGTGTTTACATCAGGTATGACCTCGATGTGCAGCAGCTGTAAGGAAGAACACTTTGTTCTGCAGCAGACAGGAAAACAAAGACGTCTCAGGGGAGGCTCACAACACAAAGCACAGACAGACAGACAGACAGACTCACCGCAGGACCTGCAGCAGCCCGGGGGTCACGGTCCCCGGTCGGATCACCCCGGCGCCGCTCAGGGTGCCCAACTGGACCTGGAAGACGGGCCGCAGGCCGATGCCGGAGGACTGCAGGCGCGTCTTCAGCACCTCCAGCGGGCAGGTCACGATGGCCCCAATCGTACCACTACATCTGCAGAACGAGACGAAACGCCGGGGTTAGCGGCCGGCGAGCGGCGGGACAAGGCAGGAGGTGCACCGGTGTGAGGGAGTTCAGGAGGCCGGCCGTCCACCAGCCCCACAGATTATATCACACGGGGCAGATCGTTTTCAGGCAAAACTGAAGAAAGTCCAGCACGACCCCTGGTACTGAAGTTAACCTGCTTCATTCTATTATTAGCAGGGCGCCTCACAAGGAGAGCGTTTCCATCGTCACGCGGCCGAGGAAGCTTCGACCAAACGCAACGAACAATTATGTATGGTCAAAAAGCAGTCCGAGTCGACCCGAAACACGAATTTAAATCAACACTTTCTCCCACCGGCACAGCCTTCATTAACCATTTAACCTTGGCACTGATGGGCTTAAGAGGTCTGGAACAGATTAGATTAAGCCTTCACGCCGTGCCTGGAGGACGGCATCAAACATTTCAAATAGAACACCTGACCCAGTTGTCCCCCGACCAGTTACGTCTCCAGAGGGCAGAGGCCGAGCACAACTTTCATTAAGTTCTGCAAGTTACGTATTGATCCGACAAACAAACACATGTTGAAAGCAGATGTGTGCGCGGAGTTGTGGTGGCCGTGAACGATGACCACGAAAGATAAGAACTGGCGGGATGAGTGTGTGTGTGTGGGGCAGAGACGGAGAGCTGTCTGAGAATGACGATACCCACAGAACATCAACATATACGGTTGTTTACGTGGTGCGTTGATAATGGTGCCGTGCCGTCGTACAAGTTTCACTGGTTTTCCTTTCCAGTGTCGAGTCAAAACAAGTGTGTGAGTGCGAGTACATACTTTTAGTACACATTGTTGTATAATCAATGAACAGTCATGACGATTTCAATATTTATGGTTAAACAATTCCTCAGTAAACACCGACATGGGACATTCGGGGGGGGGTTATTAGCGTTTGCATGTTTGGGTTTCTTCTACAGTGATTATAAATTGCCCCTGGGTGAGAAACTCCGGAGGGGGGGGGGGGGGGGGCAGTCTCTCAGGCTGTAATGTCACCTGATCTGCCTTCAGTCAAATCACCTTGTTGACGCCGAATCAGATAAAGAGGTGCAGAATAGAACATAAATACTTTATTTTGTATTGTTGGTCCACACTGAATAAATAGAAGTTAAAATAACAATGATCCAGAATAAAAATGAGACAAGTAATAATAAATATTGTTATATGCAGGGCTAAACAGTTACTACTAGAAGATCTGCAACTTGTGAGTTAATGTCTCCTCCTATGACGGAGTATCTACATATGTTTGACATGTTGTGGCTTTGAAGAATATTGTTCTGGTATATGAATTCTTCTTTTCCAATACCAGCCACTACTTATTTAACTGTATCCTATCATATTTAAATTTAATCTATTCCCTATGTGTTCCTTCCTGTGTGGAGTTATGATGCAAGAATATTTCTGTGGGACAAATATGGTATTTCTATTGCATTACATCATGAAATATTCAATCATCCTATGAAGTATGTGCCAATTGATTGTGCTTCTTTTGGCAGGTTAAAAAAAGAAGAAAAAAATCACTTGTTTTTGTTTAAAGTATGAAGTGAAACAACTTCCTCGTCAAGTCTCATAGAAAGAATCAACAGATCACATGTTGGCACTGAAACCAAAGCAGTGTTGTTAAAATGCGCCTTTAGCTTCTTTAGTGGCACGAATAAGAAATCCTGGTACCTAATTATATCACAAGCTTACATAACCACGGCAGAGGGGCTGAGATGTACAGCTGCCCTGTGAAAGATCTGCAGACTATTACATAAGAGCAAGCCGCAGCGAAAGGCTAACGCCGCTGCTAACGCCGCGCAGCTAAACGATACGATAGTGCGGCGCAGCTCAACGCTCACCGCTGCTCACGCCGCGCAGCAGCTAAACGCTCACCGCTGCTAACGCCGCGCAGCAGCTAAACGCTCACCGCTGCCAACACCGCGTCGTATTAGACTGCCGTTTCAATATCTAGTTATCTCGCTGGGTTCGCGCTGACATTTTAAACCTTTGCATTCTCTCGCTGTTCAGATATAATATGAATAGTTAAACAAACGGCAATATCACGAATATTACACGTGACCGTGACACATGACTGAAGTCAGTCTCCGACTCGTCACAGCGGTAAATGCTGCATTAGTGCGATAATAAGCCATCCAGAAGCTTTTTCAACATAATCTTTAATAAACCAAAACCTGCAACTTATACATCCAATGCAAATGCGACTGTTTTTTTCATTGTGGATTTGTGATGCTTTAAAGTCTTATTTCTGTCAGTGTTGTTTATTATTGCCAGTGCATATGGACATGAATTACCCTTGTTATTTCCTATATTCTGAGACAAATCAGCACACTGACTGCCATAAACACAACTCCTGCTTATATGAATAGCCTCGAGGCGCGAAAAAGATGCACAATGCATTAAAGAAATGAGAATGTTGTCATTTAACGGAACTATACATCTGAGACGAACTTCAAGGTTTCCGGCTAACGTCAGCTGTGCGGCTTCAGCGAATTTGATCAATAAACGTCATTAATCTATGGGTTAAGTTATAACCAGTTAATATACGTTCCCCTCCACGCATTCGGAGAGTGATTAAACACACTTGAGTCCGGCTACTGAAGAAAAACCGTACGCACGTCGTAACATCGCCGCTGTGCTAACGGCAGCTAGCAGCGCGGAACCCTGGAAAATGAATAACACGGACCGGTTTGCGGTGACACGACTCTTCAATACAACGCGACATTATAAAGACGTTATGAGGACGTGACAGTAAAGACGGAAATAAACGTGACCCACCCTCCGGCGAAGAGATGCATCAGCGTGTCTTTCTGTGCCATCTTCAAGCGGACATCATATTCTGACGACACCGGGAGAAAAACGCGTCTGAGACCGAAGTGCGATTCCGCCGAGCTGCCGGTGCTTCTCTCCCTCCCCGCTTCTCTCTTTCTCTCTCTCTCTCTCTCTCTATCGCTCTGTGTGCGCGCGTCTCTCAGTTTTCAGCTTTGACCGGCAGGGTGACTGGAGCGGCGGCTCATATCCACGTCACAGGGCCGGACGGGGGTGTTGTCTGTGACGCGTGTGCCACGTGCTCCGCCTCGTCTCATTGGCCCCTCGCGAGCTGTTGCACAAGTGGCAGGCGACGCTAAAAACAACAGGAGGGGGGAGAAGAAAAAAAAAAAGAAATAGCTGCGTCTTTTCTGACCTTCAATAATTCCACTTACATACAAGGCAGGAATATTCTGTGCTGCACTGGACACTGTGTCATTCATATATACTGTAGATAAATTATAATTTCTAAGGTAAAATGTATTTTAAATGTCACATTTTTAAGACCAAATGTCTTTTGCCTGCCTGACAATAATGAAAGGAGATGAAAAGTTGATTTGTAACTTTGTGACAAGTAGCGGGCACGCAACATTTCCTCTGACACATTCTAGTTTATTATATAATGCACATTTCAGGGATTATTTAATTGTATTCCATAATGCACATTTCAGAGATTAATTGTATTCTGCAATGCACATTTCATTTTATCCATATTGCACATTTGAGGGGTTTATTGTCTTATATATTGCACTGTGCGGAGGTATATTGTATTATGTATAGCACATGCCTGGGGTATATTTGATTATATATTGCACATTTCAGGAACATCTACAGTATATGGCAGATTTCGCTTTTTTTCTTATATATTACTGTGGAGAGGTATATTTTATTATGTCGCACATAGCTGGGGTTACATTTTAGAGGTACATTTTCATATATTGTACATTTCAGAGGTATGTTGTCTTATATTTTGCGCGACTCATGAGTTTAGAATCTTATATGTGCATCAGAATTCACAATAAATCTCACTTTGCCGTACTCTCATGGCCATGAGTGTTGAAGAAGGAAACCAAAGGGGGCGAGGGCTGTAAAGAGACACAACACGGCCAAAGCAGAGCACAATGCTCACAAAACAACACAAAAACATCACGAGATGTGCATAAGAGACACAACAACTGACACACAGACAACACTGAGAGGCACAAACCATATAATCCCACAGAGATAGATGCACAAAGTACCCATAAGACACATCACTAACCCAAAAAGGCAAAAAAAACAACAACGAGGACAGCGAAAAGGTATATGTATACTGTATATAGAAAAATAACCTTTGAAAAGCACAGCGAACACAAAAAAAACACAATAACTGCAGAGGTGCTCTTAACGCAGCCAGATGAGGAGGAAAGAGAAATAAGATTTTTTTTTTCTCTCAATGGGACTTTGTCTAAATAGTCACATTGAAATAGAAACAAAACTGTATCAGTTGAATAAAGAGTAAAATATCAAATGAATGGGACTTGACGTGGTCGACTGACGAAGTCTGGTCACTATGAAACGTCTCGACTTTAATGGCTTACGTCGTCCGCATTGTAAGTCTGGAGCAAATCCACTCTTTAGGCTTTTACGCTATAAAATTACATATAGTGTATTTGTGATAAATGGAAATAAACTCAGAGGTCATCATGTGGTGCTGCGGTACATGTTGTGCTGTAAACTTTTTTTTTATCTATTATCTAACATTTATGACTTCCTGTCGCAGCAGAAGGTTTGTTTTTCCACATTCAGTCAGTCATGCAGACATAGGAAAAAAACCCGACAACAACATGTGTAGCACAAATGCCTCAGGTTCTCTTGACGGGGAAAATCTGGCACCGTGCCCGTTAAAATTGTTATTATGAGCTTGAGAGGAGACAGGAGCTTCAGCCTCCTCCCGTCAGCCCGAGGCAGAAATGTGTTGATCTGTCAAAACAGTGTTTAGGCACCAAATGTACTCGACTTCGTCTGGTCCTGGGCTGTCCAACATAAAGCCTGAGGGCCCAAACCAACCTGCAAGAGGCTGCGAACCCCCTGCACCAAGTCAATTGTAGACGTTTAAAAAATAAGATTTTTTTTTCTAGCTTCCAATACATGCATTTTGTAAAAATCATACATAATGCAGCAGTTTTGTTTTACATTTCTCTGTATTTTACATCATTAAACTGTCATTTTTCATAGGAATTGTTTGGTTTTTGTTCAAATATAGACATTTTCATTACGTATACTCCGCGCTACGATAAAGACAAACGTTTAAAGTTTGATTTTAAAGGTTATTATGGCACTATTTTGCCGGTAACGCCGTCTCAAGAGGAAATTGGCCCCTGGACTGAAATGTGTTTGATCCATGTAATAATCTCTGTCGACACTCAATACAATGATGCATCAGTTTCTCTCACTACGATTTCCCCAGAAAGTCTAAAAATAAGCATCGGGCACTAATCAGTTTGCCTTCCCGGTGAGCCGTCCAGGTGTAATTAGAGTATATTTAACTTCCTCTGGGTCTCACGGTGTCAGCCCAGAGAGGGTTTTAGAAGATGCTGACACCAAGTGACCAAAGATGAAACCTGCAGCGACAAGTTTGTTCCTCACGGCTCGAGGAATATTTCCCTCCCCTTGTTTTGCTCCTCAGAACTACTTTCAGTGATCAAAAACGAAACAAAACCCTCGTGTCCAGGCGACTGGTTTAAAGCAACAGTGTCAAAACTCCTTGTAGTTCAGGAGGCCACGTTTCACCTGCAGTGAGCCGGGGTGGTAAAGTGTGATATCTTTTTAAAATGAAGTCGGTTGATGAAAATGTTCATAGTCTCTCAAAATTATCAAGAAAAATCAAACAACTATGAGAGAAAATGACAAATAAATCTCAGCATGGAATACATTTTAATGGAAAATTGGGAAATTAACCCCCCCAAAGAATGTTTTATTATACACATTTTAACAATATAATGATCATTTTGAATACTTCAGTGCGTTAAATTCTGGCAAATGAAGAAAGTTGCGTTATCTTATCCTGTAAATTTACATTTTGTATTGTAACCTGGACAGTTTATAATGACCTCTAGACATTTAAAGACATTATACATTATGTGTACACACACACACCCACACACATACACACACACACACACACACACACTTATAGCAGTCAACCTGATTTTCCTGTTATTGGCCTGCGGGAGGAAACAGGAACGTAAACACAAGGAAAAACATGCAAACTTCACGCCCTAAATGTCTCGACTCGTCCCAGATACACTCTAACCGTGAGGCAAGGAGTGTTTACCCCCCCCCCCCCCCCCCCTCCCTGCAGCCTTAATCACAAACAAGGAATACCAGGAAACGTTGCTTTATCAGGAGGAAGTGCGGCTCTCCGGGGACTCATGCAAACACTTGTAAACCTTCTAACCGAGATCCAGACGAGTTTGTTCGTGTTTACAGCGTCAAGGATCCAGTTGAGGAGCCGATTGACATATTTTGAGTTCGATTCCTGTGTGTGTGTGTCAATATTCACCGTCTGAAGCCATTTAGCTACTGGAACAACTGGTACATGGAGTTTATATTTCTTATACTCTGGTTACCCGTGAGCTCATTCTCTGATTTAATAAACAGTTAAAAGAACAAAAAACAAATAAACAAACTTGTTGCTTATTAACTTCTGGTTCAGTCTGATGTTCTAGTTTGGCTTCTGCCCGTTACGTAAAGCATCATAACTCCCTTGTTATGTCAAAGTCTTGCAGCAAAAATAAGCTGGTTTGTGTGAAACGCAACACGGGAGTATTGAGGTTACCCCCCCCCGCCCCCCCCACCCCCGCCTGATAAGGGCCCTTATCCAGCCGCACAAGGTCACCGACCTCTCCACACTGACGACTAAAGTGCAGCTTATCTGGTCATAAAAGTAACGACCAACAATCGGACGTGAGAAAGTAGAGCTGTTGGCAACGCGGTGAAGCGGTTCGTCCCCGTGGACCCTGACAAAGTGACGATGACCCAGAACACACAACCCCCCCCCCCCCCCCTCCTCCTCCTCCATCGATCTTCAGGGTGAAAACACATGAAAAAGTCCAATTAAGAGTCAAAGTTAGTGTTTGTTTGCACACCGAGTCACGTCAGGTAGAACTAAAACAGGAGGAGGGGGGGGGGGGGGGGCAGGAAAACTTGATGTTTGAATTAATTCATGACCAGAGAAACTTTCAGGAGTCGGTCGCCTTCATGTCTTCCTTCTCTTCCAGCCGGAGTGTCGAACCTGAGGCCCGTGGGCCCAAACCGACCAGCAGGGGGCGCCAGTCTGGCCCCGAGACCATCAAGCAAAGTGTTAAAAACATTGATTTTTCTTTTTTTTTCTCAAATGAATCTCTTAAGCAGACACAACACGAGATCATTGTGAGCAAACTAGCAGTAGTTTCAAAGCCATGAGTTTGTAAAAACATTTTTAAAAAAATGCAGAAATTGTAGAAGTTTGACATTTAACTGTATTTTAGTTCATTAAACTTGGCTTCACGTTGAGATCGTCATCATTTTGGTTACTAATAGTTTGGTGACCACAAGATAAACCGTGAAAGTTTAAATTTAAAAAGGTTATGGCAATATTTTAACCAGCCGGACCAACTCGGGATGAAATTGGGCTGCATGTGGCGCCCCGAACTGAAATGTTGAGCTTTGACACGACGTTTACCTGGACAGATCCTTCCAATAGTCAACATGCTAGCCAAGTATAAAAACAAGTAGCAGGATCAGTAAAAGGTCTGGACGAGTGGAGCAGGACACTAAAAAGGTCACGATTGTCACCGAGGTCAAAAACAAAGGTCTGACGCTGCACTGGACCGTCAAAGGCGGCGGCATTAAAACCACGTGGACCACAGATCATTTGAAATAATCTTTAATTGATACAAACAAATCTACAACAAGGAATACAAATAAAGTGGAAGCTGCAAGCAAGGAGAAGTAAGGAGTCGCAGTGCGCTCGCGTCCGGCTGAGTGCCGGACGCCGACCACGTCTGCACGTTTAAAAAAACAAACGAACAAAAATATTAAAGTCAACAGGTCTAGGATATGGCATTGGACAATATGTTGGCAATCTGACCGTTAATTATACATGTGCAGCACTTTGTGGATTGTCTTTGTGAAATTTTAAAAAAAGAATTATGTTTTGCTTTAAAAATCCCAAATGTTGCTGATTTAGGCACCAACATGCCCCCCTCCCCCCCTCCTCCCCCCGGATGGTGGTCTGCTAAGCCGCTGCAGCAGCAGCACTTCAGCCCGGTCAGGGAAACCAGTTCGATTGGTTAAGAAACGCGCCCTCGGGCCTCGACGGCGCGTTTGGAAACTACGGCACTGCAGAAAAGCGTGAGGGACCAAATCATAGGCGACGTGACTGTATTGGGAGAATTAAAAACTTCCTGCAGATGCATGCTACAAATAAATCACAGTGACATTACCTTTCCGTTAAAACCTCCTGCCGGGTGGCGGGACGGAGAAACCTGAGAGTGCAGAGCGTCCGTTCACGCTGCGCCGCAGGCTCTCTGATCAGCACCTCCTCTGACTTACCCATTAAAAATCCTGATATTTAAAAAAAAAAAAAAAACAACCCACTGCTCACTGATGGACTAGCTGACGTGTGCGTGCTGCCACCTTGTGGTAAGACACTGGCACTGCAAAACATTTAAAAAAAAAAAAATTTCCTCAAGCTGCAGTTTCAGTACAATTTCATTTGGAAATGATTGGAGGTCTCAGGAGAGATGCTGATCACGTGTCTGACTAAAAACTGGAGGCCGGGCGCCGCCGCCATCGCAGCGCCGACAGGACCAGCGTGTGCATAGTGCTCAGTGTTTCCTGAATTCATAAAGTTAGAAGCGTGAGAGGAAGGAGGGAGTGTGGGGGAGTGGGGGGGGGGAGGAGCGTGTGCCGACGGTCGGCGTCGTCATTGGTACAGCAGGTAGTTCTTGAGGGAAGCCGGCAGGGGCAGTCTATGGATTTCACTCAGGCGGTCCCGTCCCAACGCCACCCTCACCGAACGCCGACACAGGTCCATCAGAGAGAGAGGTTCAGCTGCAGGGAGGGAGGGAGAGGGAGAGAGAGAGAGAGAGGAGTCAGGAACGCTGTTTCTTTGATATTAGAGAATTGCAAAAGTAAGAATTATGTTCTGAGAGAAAAGCAAAAATTCAAGAGGTGAAATCTTGTTCGTAAGACACCAGCAACTTCCTCACCAGAGACATCTGGACCAGCGGAGTTGGTGCGATGTCGCGCATTAATATAGCGGCTCCAAGCGGTGCTACATGCTAAAGAGATGCTACATGCTAAAGAGATGCTACATGCTAAAGGCACGGCAGTTCATCAAGTACGGGTAGCGGCAAGTAACTAAAAGGTTTGTCCTCGCCTTTAAAAAAGAAAAGAAAAAAAAAGTGGTTTTGGTGCATTTTATGTGTTTAACATCAGTGTGGTTTTGAGAACGTCTCAAGGCCTTTATGGTTTTTTTGTGCTGCGCTCGTGGGGAAAGAAGTGCTTCGGTGCATCAGACATGCAGTTTCCAGACAGAAAACACGTCCTTGTTCACGTCTGGCCTCCTGAGGAAGGCTAGTAAATACTGTCTGACGCCATGTCTGGGCTTCACTTCTTCAATCAGCTCCTTTTTTTTTTAACCTTTGGAGAAAAGTAGTAAAATATTGCAGTTTTATTTTTTTTATCATTTACCAATACTGAAGCTATCGGAGGATCAAATATCAAGCAGTTTTACACGTGTGAGCAAAGCTTAAAAACCATCGAGTCAATAAGTGTCACATGTTTCAATTATATGGGCGGCGTTTCTGCGGAGCTGGAACTATAATTTGACGATTCAGCAGAATTCTCCTCACCTCCTGGTGCACATCTTTCCAACGTGGTTGGAGCGTCAAAGCTGCACAATCACGACACGTTTTACTCTTATTTCGTGTAATCGAAAAACATTTCATCAGCTTACACTTAAAATGTAGCATAGGAGCTTATTTCAAACAGGTCCTGGTCCTGAAACTCTCCTGGGCCAGTTTACATTTACTCTAATCTGGTGTTTTGGACCAAGTTGCTGTAGTGGCGAGTAAAGAAACTCGCAGGCTTCACACACACGTCACAGAACCAGAAGCGGGGCTTTTCGCACAAGTCTAAACTAGGTCGAGGATCTGAGCAGAACATAAAAATGTAATGAGCACAGAGCACTTGGGACATGTGGATAGAACATGTTTTGATAAGCACCCATGTTTCCTCATTCAGAGCTCATGAGCCTTTCAACAAGGAAGAACCAGGCTTAATCCAATTGGAGTTATCTTGCTTTTTTTTTGGGGGGGGGGCAGACAAGAAGCTTGTGTTTTTGGATTAACATTCATGAAACGGCACCAGAGCTTGAAAACTAAGCCAGAGTACAGTTAATGATGAGCCAGAGCAGTTTACAGGGAGACTATTTGCACCGCTTGCTAAAACCGGGACGGTGACACCGATCTGATACGAGGAAAGAAAAAAAAAAAGAAAGTAGTGAGTGGAGAACACAAACAGCCTTTTCATTTAAAGCTATTAAATCAGCTTCCAGACAGTCTGAAGTCGTCTGAAGACTGGAACATTTCTCCAATCTTTTTCTTTAAGATAAAACCAAAAAAAAAAATCAAACACTTAAATAGTAGTTTCTAAGTAATCCGTACTGTGAGGTCTGAATACGAATAGTGTGGCGTTATGGTGTCCAAACTTTTCACTGTGGCTCCTACTTGCATAATGTGGTGAAAAGATGAGCGTGTGTCATACAGACGCACAAAGAACAACAGGCTATAACCACGGACATTCTAGTGGATTGTTAGTATGGCGACTGTCAAAATAAAAGTACCAAGTCCCAGGAGACTATAGACTGGGAGTCGTGACACGATGGAGGAAACAATATTCTTATTGTCCATCTACACACGCATGTGCAGAAGAAATATCTACCAAGCCCGCGGGGGGGGGGCTGCACAGGCACAGCGCTTCCGAATTCTACGAGAGACGGAGCTTTTTGGAAAAATTCCACCTTGGGAGAAGTTTTCATAAAGTTGAGTTGCCAGTGGCTCCAGTCGGACGCCCAAAAGGCACCAAGGGTTTTCCACTTTCACCTGAAATCGTTGCCATGGAACCGCGGAATCACTTATTGCTTCAATAGCTCTCTACTGGATTGTGGGACACGGTGACGGCACACAAGCTGCAGAGGGGGAAGAACTCTAGCAGCATTAGAAACATTAAAAGTTCATACTTACGATCGAGCCCATTTATGTACCGGATACGAATTTCACAGTGTCCCCACACGGCACTCACAATCGGGTACAGCTTCCTGCCCTTAAGGCCTCTGAAAGCCACTCCTAAATAATGTCCGTCCACAATGTAACCCAGCGTCCCCTCGTCCATGTCCAGGACCACCAGGAGGGAGTCTGGGATAATAAAAGTGTCGTCCGGGTCGAGGAAGGCGGGGTAGGTCTTCCCCGGGTGGTTCTTGCCGTCGTGGTAGAGTTTACTCCTGCACAGGTCCCAGCCCCACGACTCTGCGTTGCTCCCCACCAGGGCCGTGTAGCCCACCGAATGCAGCGGCGCGTCGCTGGTCGCCACGCCCACCACGGCGTGCGTGCCCCTCTGGCGCATGGCCCAGCTGATCTCCCACACGTGCAGTCCCCGCGTGTAGCCGACGCGGCCGCGGATGGCGTCCGTGCTCTGCGCCACCGGGTGCCGGTGGAACACCAGCTTGTTGTCGTCCTTGACGAAGATGTTGAGGGAGCGGTCGTCGTTGTTCCAGGAGTGCTGGACCTGGACGTCGGCGCCGGCGGGCGGCATGTCCAGGAGCAGGTCCAGTCGCGACGGCTTGGTGTGACTCAGGGCCTGGAGCTCCAACTTCAGGGGGCTGAAAGCCGGATCCCGCATATCAATGGTTTTGATGCCACCTGGGACTTTCTGCCCCATGCTCCAGGTGGGTATAGCCGCTTCCTCTTCCCCCTCTTCCTCCCCCCCACCTCCTTTCAGATAAATGGGGGGAGTAAATCAGCCGCGGGCCCTCTCCTCCACGGCGCTTGCAGCGATCTCAGAAAAAGCGCGTTCGTCCTCCTACGTCAGCCAACAAGGGAGGAGCGAGAGTTCGGAGTCTTACTGGAGACACTGGAAGAGAGAAAACAAATACGGCATAAGGTTTGACTGTGTAGATCAACGCTAGCTCATCATCCCCATGACCTCTTACATCAGCCGTTATCATCTCACATCATTTTCTAAATATACGACGGTACATTAGGAAAGTTGATTTCAGTCACTTCACCCGTCACTTATGAGCTGCAGGGGAATTCAGCTGCTTCAAAACGTGCCTTTTTCCCCCCAGCGTCCTAAACAAAGACGCCAGTATCCTGTGACACTGAAACATCAACCGGAACAGACTCAAAGTGATAACCATCAAAACCAGTAGGAAGCCTTGATAGTGACGATTGTAAAGGTCGTCATGATCCGTTTAATCTCAACTTGATCTCAAGCTGAACGCGGTCTCAACACGGTCTGGTCTCGTTTTACTTCCGACTCGTTCCCCTGAGAAGTTGAGAAAACCAAGAAATACGGGCCAAACAAGTTTCTGTCACTCAAAAGTCAAACAGACGGACGGACAATGAACAGAGTAAACTGACCTACTTCTGAAGCCAGACTGAACGCCAACCACTCAATATTTAATAATCTACAAGTATTAGGTGGTGTGTGCAGCCTTTAGGAAGAGACGAGGCCATCATGTGAGAGTTCACCATGAAAACACCGCAAGCCCCATTTATGTTTGCACTGAATCATTGTGTACGGGCCGACTACTGAAAACAATACCCTACATTCTCCGCAAATTTCATACCAGCTGTAATAATCCATGACTTAAAATTAAATTAAACGTGACATAACTCTCCCAAATCTTTGCAGAATACCCTCCGACTTTGTTGTTGAGTAACCTAACTGGGCTAAAGGTAGAGCAGGAACAAACAACCGCGTGATCGGACTGTGCTTCACTAATTCAATTTGCATGATGAGAATTTTCCAGATGTGAACTAAGTGACGGTCAACATGCGCCGTCTACGACCGTCCATCTTGACGTGACGACAGTCGACCTACAAACGACGTCAGAGACTCTGGATGAGGCCTCGTCGATAGAGACACACTACATAGATCCGTCCATTGACTGCTGGATCCATACGGCGCTCAGAGCTCTACGCATATTAGAGTAAACACACAGTATGATGTGTTCCTGGAGCCAAGTGATTGGGTCTGGAATTATGTGCATAACCCTTTTTTTTTAAGCTACTGCTGATAACATTCCAGTTCAAAACAGGACAGATCCCAATCAGAACAACACAAACTCTCCACACTTGACTAGTACGTTAAAAAAAGTGAAAAACACCAGAGCAGCAACCAATATGTGTACGTTTCATTCAAAAAGTTGCTATTTCATCAATAAATGAAATAAACGATGCTGAAAACTTTTTTTAAACTGCTCCCAAGGTGGAACTTTTACAAAAAGGTTTTATAGTCGACAGTCACCGTGATAAGAATCCAACTTTGTCGTCCGTCTATACGAATGACGGCAAACTCGCCATTGTTAAGGTTTAGAGCACATTGCTCTTTGTACTTGTGGTTTAATTTTTTTTTAAAAAGCACACACTTGTGGCCCCACAGGAAACCTACTCAATTTTCGGTAGTTCCACTTAAAGGGACGCCGTGTTCAAGAAGTTGCTGTGTAAATACGAACCTTTTCTAAAACGGAAATGCAACAACGATACGTTTTCACTTGAAACGTCCTGTAAGTGGGGCCCAACTTTCCCCAAGAGCGGTGAGATACTCTGAAAATGAAGCAAGGATCCCCGTCTGGACTTTGTGAAAGTGCAGGTGCCGTTGCCAACAGGTCCTCCCCGTTCTGCCTGCGTTGCAGCCCGGCTGTGGAGGGACATTGTGCAACGTGGAAAACTGCTGCTGGGAAGGCCACTCTAATTGAATTGTAGACAAGAGTTCATTGAGCAGTGCTTTGGCTCTTTATCTAATGCAAGTAAACAACCATTTAAATGGGTCATGTCTCTTCAGTGATCGGAAAACAGGAGGGAAGAAAAAGCAGGCAGCGGGTGGCCAGCATCTGAATGTAAACAATCTCCTTTTCAATGGCTGTCCGGCATTCAGGGAGAGTGAAACATGTTAATTTGCACACTCCAAGCCAGGATCGTACCATTCCTCCTCCCTGTGGCAGAGGCGCTGAGAGAGGGGGGGGGGGTTGTCAGGCTGGAAACTGGACCGGAGCCGCTTGGGGGGGGTTCCTTGGGAGGTGATTAAAATGCAAGAGGAAGGATTCACTGGACTTGCTGAGCCAAGAAGAGGCTTGTTGCAATTGTAAAGCTGAATTTAGACCAACCCCACCTGAACTGAAGCTCGAGCATGTTTGTTGACCTGCTGAGAACAGAAAGTTCAAGGTTTACCAAACAGTCTTCCATTGCCGAAGCACAAACGTCAAACGTGCTGCTGAATTTAACAACTGCCCGACTCGCCCTGAAGTCCATTTTAATTGACCTTTCAGTAGTATATTCCCCGTTTTTCTTTGAATACGTTTAACAGGTTATACTTGGTCTTTGTGGACACACCTGACTCCAAGTAACAACAGAACCATGTAGACATCCATTATAACGCTCACTTATTCAGTTTTACCCGACTCACCGGTCACAACACAATGTCTATCGCCCAGCAGGAAACACGAATGGCGAGTTTACACGTGTGGCCTCAAGAGGAAATAATGTGAGAAGGATTGAAGTCCACCTCAGCACTCTAGTGAAATATCTAATAAAAGCATAGTGCCTTAAATATGAATATTCAGCTTGGGCTCAGGTGCAAGTTTGAAAAAGGACACGGTGTCTGTTAAAGGAGTTTAATGTGCACAGAACCGGTGGTTCAAACAAGCCCCGTATTTCAAAATACAAAAGATTATTCATCCCACGCATGTTCGGACATATTCTGTGGTTGAAATCAAGAGCAGATCTTGATCACCGGTGTTTTGGACAAAGTGTTTGAGCCTTTTGTTGAAGCACTTTGTGCAAACTAAGGGGAAAAAAAGGTTGTGGACCAGCGTCTTAAGTCTTTAGACTTGTGAGAATCTTTCCACAGTTAGTTGACATTGGCCTCAACTTCCTGCAACCCAAAAGGTGAATAAAACAAGTACAGGACACGAATGAAATCAAGGTTTTGCTTTGAGCAGAATAAAAGCAGCCAGAGGATGACATGGGGGGGGTCATACTAGAAAAGCTGTACGCCAAAGTGTCTTTTAACAAGACGTTAAAACCTAATGTTTTTGCAAATTGTACGTGAAAACCTTGCGTGCAAGAGTATCAGTAAATCTAAGAGCTAAATGGGATGATATGACTGAAATAAACTTGGGGCTTTAAGCAGATATCACACCGGTGACATGATTGAGAACTGATGGGATCAGCTGGGTTGGCCATAGAGTCATTAATTAAAAAAAGTTTAATCTCAGCCCAATAAACAAAAGTGAGCAGAAACTAATCAGTGCTGGGTGTGTGTTTGCACACTTCCTTCAGGTTTAAAGTAAGCAACATGCAGATATGCGAGACATGTTTATCATAAGGAAACGTACGTTTTCATACTTCCTGCACATGATTACAAAAAAAATGTTTTTTGCATTGAAGTGACATTGATCAAATTCACTGCTTAGGTCTACTCTAAGCCGATTATGTGAGAAGCTTTGTTTTAGACACGACATATCGACGAGTCTGACCAGGTAAGTCCACCTCTCTACATGTGTGGTCTCCGTACAGCAGTGTTATTTGGGGTCGTGTAAACACAAACAGATAAATGAAGTGGTGTGTCGAGGCTGACAGCTCACATGCGACCAGACCTGTTGTTGTGAGCGGAGCCACCCGGGCCCAGGCTGCACACAAAGCTGGACCAGCGCCACCGTGGAGCCGCTTTAACGGAGGAAACACACACCAAAAAGAGAGTGTGAATAAGCCCAGTGTGAGCCGGAGGTGTCGGTTGTTTGCTCGTCGACGAGCGTTCGGGCCCGTGAGGCACGTCCAGCCGCCAGTTAGCTTCATGCTCGCGTTAGCAGCCGGGGCCCCGAGGGGGGAGGGGGAGAGGGGGGGGGGACCAGCGGTCCTCTCCCCGGCCTCCACCTCCGCTCTCAACGGGATGTTTCAACAGCTTCCACGAAACCAAACTTCACTTTTTTTCGTTTCTTAACTGACACCCGACAGAGAGATGGCGGTTACACAACAAGCGGCAGTCCGGAGCCGCGCTGCTAGCCCGGAACGAGGGTGGAGGAGCAGGAGGAGGAGGAGGAGAGAGGAGGGGGAAAAAAAGCCCCGGAGGAAAACTCACCTCCCGGAGAGGAGAGACACGGGCAGGCCGGAGCGGGGGACACCTTCCGCGGGCTTCACCTGCCTTCACTCCATCGTGGACGCGTGTTTGCCCGGAGCCTCCGCCGCCGCCGCCGCCGTGCGAGTGTGGACATGAATCAGGTGAAACAGTGATGGCTGCTGCGCTCTAACGTCGCTCCCCGGTCACGTGCCTCTCGCGCTCACAGCTGCTGCTCCAGATTAGCCCCGCCCACCGCCGGCTGCAGCCTCTGCCAGGCACCAGCAGCGCCCATGCATCTGCACCGCATGCTTGCTTCTGCTTCCTCCTGCTCGATTAAAGCTCTTTTTTCCCCTTCCAGATCTGTGCACCAGTGCACACGCTTACACGTATTTCTCACAAACGTTTCCAGATTTGTCGATTAACACTATCGGTGTTCGATATGTCATTTAAAAAAGACAGAACGAGAGAAACAATATCCAATGTTTTTAAATGATGTTTTTTTTTTTAGATTTAGGTTGACTTTAATTCTTGACGTTATTCTGCGGTTTAAAAAACTGTATAATTCGTTCAACTAAAGGTGAATGCTATTCTACCAGAGGTGAACTACAATTATCAAGAGCTGGTCTGGAGATGGAAAAATAAAAGTCAAGAATTACTTTCATCCATCCATCCATCCATTCATCCATATGACATTCTCACTTGCGAGGTGACAGAGCTCACCACGACTACTGTGCAGCCTTAAAAATGACTGTAAAAACTTTAAACTGGAGATCATAAAGACACTTCAACTCTGAACAGGAAGTTATTGTGCATCATGAACAGGAAGGTTCAGGAAACAATCAATATTATGGCCTATATAGTATTTTGAATTGTCATGATATGCAAGCTAAAAAAAAAAGAATAGGCTGAAACCATTTCACTGTATTTGAACACCATCCTAGACTAAAAGCCTAAATCTGTTTGTTTTTTGTTGCTGTTTGTTTTGCCTTTGTTTTGATTCTGGCCTCCTCTGGTGAAACTACCCCTATCCTTAGTTGACAATAATAATAATAAGAAGAAGAACAACAATAATAATAATAATAATGATAATAATAATACTTAAACAAAGTGCTACAGAAAAAAATAGAAACTATTAAAAAGAAAAGGTAGGTCAGGGAGAGAAAAAAACAGTTAAAGTTTAAAAGGAACTGTGTTGTTTTACACCACAGGGTATAACCATTTCAAAAGTGCAATGTTGACAGTTTTATCAAACCAGATAATGTTGTCACAAACAAATCCTGTAAAGAAAAGTAAGAAAATGTGTGTTTAGATAGTTTTTTGTTGTAACAATGGTAATCCCTCTTATCTTGTACCATTGCAAAGATGTTTATTTTATGTTCTAAATGGTCTGGAGCAGCATTTGTGGAATGAGAAAAAAAAACCAAGACCAAGAAAAAAGAAATTCCATCGCAAAACAGGTTTTCCTTCTGTTAAATTCTTCTTTGGAGTCGATATCAATCAGTTTGGGGGAAACTGTGATTACTTTCCAATGATATCACATTCCGATGGAAATCAAACAAGAGTGAAAAACAAAAAAGTATTATTGACACGAGGGGTGAAGAGATTTTTTTAAACTGTATTTGCACATATGCAAATCCCACCATGTGGTGGAGGAGGCCAGAGACTGAACTTGGGAGTCAGAAATATACATGTCAAACATTATTTGCTCCACACTTTCAAAAATGTGAATTCTTAAAAATTCATTTGTTCAATGAGAGTATTTTCACCCATTTCGTGGGTCGGGACGTTTTCTATTCTTCCAGCTCACTTGACTTGACTGCATCCTCTTTTAAACATATGTCGTCTAAACTGCAGGTTAAATGAGGCCGACATGCTGAACACTGTTCATTCACTGCCTTGTGTCCCACTTTTATGTTCTTTATTGTTGTGTTTATTTGTCTTTAGGATATCGGCTATGAAGGGCTCTCTTATAGCTTTACATATGCTATGCCAGAAAACAATCTTATATTTCAGTTTTTCTGAATAGGTTTTTTTTTTTTTAATGGATCGCTCCTGAGGCCATGCATATGATATTTCAAAGGAGCCATAATTGATCATTTCCACGCGTGAGACACCATATGACCGGCGTCTGCCTGCGCACTCACACAGCGAGGCATTCAGAGCCGCGCTCACGCACTTTAAGCAGCAGCGAGTGACGCCGACATGAGTGGAGGTCGTCGACAACAGTCACCATCACAGGCCTTCCCCCCTGCTGACACCCGGTGTGTGTGTGTGTGTGTGTGTGGGAGGGGGGGGGGGGGGGGGGGGTTCTGACTGATGGCTGATTTGGAGTGAACAAAGGTGATGCACCATGCAGCCACAATCAGTCGTTCATTTATGATCATTTAAAAACAAATCCCGTCTCAAAAGGAGCACAAACTGCTCACGTCTTCCACAGTGCAGACACCAGCCAGTGATTAAATACTGAGAATCGGGAATTCTGAGGCACCGTTGCCATCTAGTGGATCCTCACGAACTCACAGCACCTGCTCGAGATCCACAGCCTCGCGCTCCGGTGTGCTCCGTCCATCTCAAAACTTCTGAAGAACAATAAACCTCGGGAGGAAACTCTTAATGGCGGGAAGCTCGCGGGTGCGTGCGCGCCTTCGTCCTGAATTATGAGCTAATATCTTGCGCGAGTTGGTAGCGGACGGATCGATCCAGACATCAATACCTACGTTTGTCACCGTTGTTTGAACAAAATGTTTTATGATGATAGTAATATACTAATAAACTTTCCCAAATTGTGTTCTAGGTTTAACAAATTAATAATCCAAAGGAAAAGTCATAGAAAAACACTTAAAGGTCATGAAAATTAATCCAGATTTACCAATGTAATGATGCGTTAACCTTGAATATTAAAAAGCATCGGTATCGGCTCGGTATTGATGATACTGGCCGTGTATTTACGGGGTATCGGATCGATACCAAATCTTGCGGTATCGCAAAACTACTAGCCCGTATCAATAGGCCGAGGGCTGATTGAGCGCCCTCTTCCTCCTCCTCCTCCTCCTCCTCCTCCTCCTTCCTCCTCCTGCATATTTTCAAATCTGGCATCTGATTTCTCAGACCGTCACGGGCCGGAACCAACAGGACTTTTCAAAATGACCTTATTTGTCCACTGTGTGAGGCGTCTGAAGGTAATACGGCTCGTTTTACATCCTCGGCGGGGAACATAGCTCGGCGACTTCAATTACCTTCCCCTCAGCTCATCTCCCAGCGAAAATCCCATTTTCCCATGCGGTGATGGTGCAATGTGCTGAGCTCGGTGATATCTCATGCCCCCCCCCCCCCCACACACACACACACACAGCAGAGGAGGAGCACGCAGACATGCTTACTGCCTCCCTTTTAGAAACCATCATTTCAGCAGGATCGATAGTACGTCCCACTCCACGGCTGGCAGAGTGCACTGCCTCTATAGGGGGTGGGAGACGTGAAAGTGGGAGTGTGTGTGTGTGTGTGGGGGGGGGGGGGGTTAGTGGACAGCTGCACCACGGCAAGTCCGAGCAACGCAGGCAGTCAAGGTGAATGATCGCATGCTGCGTCAGACACTCTGCTCCTCACTTGCTCCGGGATGCAGTTTGTGAGGTGGACCAGTGGGCGGATGCTGCTGCAGACGACACGCTGATGAACAACTAGTTCTGCCGTCAGGTACTTTATGTTCCCGGCGCTCACTTCTGTCTGCACGCCAACTCACATCACGCCACGCATGGAGATGAATGAAGAGCTGCAGCCGGTGCATCTTGCATGAAACTCAATGCACCCACCCCCCCACCCCTCCACACACACACACACACACACACACACACACACGCGTCCCAGACCTCTTTGAGTCACTTGTAGGTGAGAAGACGTCTCACGTTTCAGCAGATCGCTTGCAATTCAAGACCTGCTCAGTCCAGGCGTATGAAGCAGAAACCCTTACACAGCAATAAAAATGAAGAAAAAAAACCAACTAATAAATCTCTGTGAGTTAGAGTAGCGTGCATGAACGGAGAGATTCAGGAAATTACTGTAGGTTATTATACGGTGAAATCTGTGAGAGGCCCGGGGAGAAAACAGCTCACACAGATGTGTTTGTCACCCTTTGCTCTATTTAATTGTTTTCTCCTGCTTTTTTTCCTCACAATGATCAAAATTACAAGCCACTATTCACTGTCAACAATTCTCCTGCTTTCAAACGCCGACGCGATAAAAATCCAACAAAACCCAAGTGACATGTTCACAACTTTAATTAAAATACGAGTCTGATCGCTTTGCTGCGTAACAAATGATCTTAAAGTAACAATGGTTCATCAATAGAGAGAGAAATATCGAAAAAAAAAAAAAAAAAGCGGCAATCATTTCCATCTGGATGTTTAAAACACAGTATTTGGCCGAATGAGTCAATTCAAAAGGTTTGAGTTCTGATGTCGTCGGACAATTTGCCTGCTAAAACGACGACACGTCGCCTCGGCGAACAATTAAAACACACAAGTTTTTGTGGCGCGTACGCGTATCGGCAGGCGTGTGTTTAGCGTGCGTCGTCCTGGTGCGACTTTGAGAGCGGAGAGGGCGCCGGATGAGAGAGGTGAGTCACTGCAGGACGGGGGGTGGGGGGTGGTGGTGGGGGGGATGTGTGGATGGGACAGGATGTGTGGTGCAGTATAAGCATCCCCTCCACTCACATCGCTGCTCATTTGTCAAGTTGCCTGCAGACTTGAATGGTGCATTGCTGCTAAAACACAGAGCGAGGCAATCAGCAGTGGAGGAGCAACACCTCCGTGCAGGGAGGGGCCTCAGGTGGACGCCAGTCCGGTGTTTTTTGGGGGGGGTGGGGGGGAGGGATCTGCAGATCAATAGACCCTTTTTTCCCCCACCTCCCTCAATGAAACACATTTAGAGGGTTAAACTGAATATTCCCAAAGAAGAAATGAAATCTAGAAAAGCTCTTTAGCTCTTTACGACCTTTAGTTTCAGGAATCGACTCTCAAGTTTTGTCCTTCAAAAGCGAACATAATGTCGTTTCCCGTCTTTTTCAAAGTGACACCGTCACGCCGACGGAAACGACAGACCGCGACGCGAGTTTCTCTGGCTGCGACTCTGCGTTTGCACACGAGCGGCACGGACGCGCAGAGGAGTCGTGTAAGGTCGCGGCTCCGGCGGCGTCCGGGCGGCACGGCGCTTCACGGCACGTCGGCGGGAAACCGTCCTGCTTCTCTTCGTCTGGCCCGTCACGCGGCGGTTTGGCAGATGGCCGACGCACACGGTCACGTGGTTTCAGGTTTGGGCCGGGCGGCGTGTTTCCACGAACCAGAGGAAGAAAAAAAAAAAAACGGCAGCTGCTGCTTCACCTTCCAGGTACGCGGAGAAAATAGAAGACAAACGCAAATCGACGGCAGGCGAAGTCTCTGGTCGGACTCGTTTCGTATATTTAAGGCCACAGATGAATCGAGTTCATGAGATCAAAATGTGGGTTCGTTGTCGGTTTGTGTTTTCATTTACCGTCATCACTACGGATGAGACGATCCACATCTTCCATTCCGAGCGAGTCAGAATCCACGGCTCAAAGTATCGCGCTGGTACGGAATACTGATCCGGAGGTGTTTCTTTATATCTCACTGCCAGGATCTCATCATTCTCTAGCAGCTAACATGAGGCCGGGGATTGCTGCGGCCTGATGTGACTCCAAAAAAAAAAAAAAAAAAAGAGCTCTAATAAGGCTGATAATGATGATATCACATTTTCGATATAAAAACTATGGCTAAGTAAATGTAGAGCCCTGACGATTTTAATGAGCCGTCAGTATCCAGAGTAACAATGAAATGACATCAAACGGTAAATGTGATCAAGTAAAATATTATATCGGTGTCAAAGTTAAAATGAATCAGTGTCACGGCGAGTTAAGACATCAGGAAGTCTCTGTTGGAGACATTCACACCCATCAGGTACGAGCTGTGTGTTTGCAAACGGATTCACTTTTTATGGTTAGAACTATATTCCTCCATATTTACATTGAAAATCTGATAAGATGACACTTTTTTTTACTTTTATTCTTTTGGGTCACAGAGTTGCCAATAAATAAATAGCAGTGTCCCTGCAGATGAACTAATGAATAATGCTGGAAGGTTTGTGGGGTTTCTTCCAGCTCCGGGAGAAAAACAGTCTCAAAACATGCTTGTGAGGTGAAGGGCTGGTTTTTACGCGACGTCTTGAAGTGAAAGCACGAAATCCTCTTTGAGTTTTGGGTGTTCGTTTACACAACATCGGTGGTCAGAGCTTCAAAATACCATTTCATGACCAGAAATGACTATTTCATGCCTTCAAATGACTGTTTCGTGGCCTCAGATTGAGATTTCCTGGCCACAAATTAAAATGTTTAAAGGGGTCATATTATGCAGCTTTTCAACATTTTCACATGATCTCGTTGGTTCAAAAATCTTTGATTCAAAGTTTATTGCTTTTCCCTCCATTGGAATACTGGATCCTAGGAGCTGCATTCAGAATCTGCTGTGTCTGTGTGAGCTGGACTGGCTCCGCCCACATATGTATGGGAAGAGGAGGAAGTACTTTCTCTCGTGGCGCCATGTGCCAGAGCAGAGTCGCCTGCTTGTGGGAGGAGTCAAAGGGGGGAGGAGCCTTCCTTGATTGTGATTGGCTGAACCCCCAATGACACTATATGGGGTTTGATTTCTGATTGGCTGCTTGGAGAAACACACTTTTTAAAACCTGGAACAAACCAGGGGGAGAGAGGACACACTTTCTTCACTTCTGGGACGTCGTTCCTGGTTTGGAGATGATTATTACTGCTGGAGAACCTTTAGGAAGTGAATTTTGTACAACATAACCCCTTTAAAGATTGATTTCAGACGTCACGTCTAATTTTGCTTGATGTGTTTTATGTGCTTCCCTTTCTAACCCTAATAATATAAAACAAAATCTCAAAATATTGGTTTCTTGTTAAGAGAGATAAAACCTGCAAAAGTTTCTGAAGAGCGACTGAGACAAGAATACGACTCATGTGACTTTTTCTTTTCTTTTTTTTTCCACGGCCTTTCCTCACTATTACAAAGCGAGCTTGAAATTGATAGCGTAGCTCTGCGAGGGCCTCATCAAGGCTTCCCAGCTGCAGGCTGATGTGTGCGTTCTGCTCTGCAGAGAGCCGACCGGCTGCTGCTGCTGCTGCCGACACCGACAGCTGACGGAGGCGCTGCTCCTTCTCCACCGCGGAGCCGTCAGCCGCTCGCTGAAACGTCAACCCGTCGCAGAGTTTTTACAACCGCCGAGTGGCTGATGGCTTCACTCGATTCGCGCACGCAGCTCTTCGCCGCCACGCTGAGCAACGCTGAGCTTCAAAGGGAATAAAAAGACCGTTTCGTGAACTCCATCACCTGATGTCGATTCACAATTCTCAAGCTCAGGTTGTTTTCTTGTTGTTGTTGGTTTTTTTTTTTTTTTTGTACAACTCTGTTTGACTCGTTTCATTGCCACACTATCTTTTTCACTCCGCTTGGCCTTTAGAGGAATATGCTTTAAGAAATGAGGTCAGCGAAAAAGCACTGGTGCAGTGAAACACACACACACACACACACACACACGCACACACACACACACACACACACACACACACACACCTTCTCCATGTTCACATAATTCAGTCCATCACAGCAGCCGACTCACCGAACTGAGCACAGAAAGATTTTTTTTGTGAAGTTAATTTATTGCTACGTAGCCTCAATTACCTCCTTTCTGACTCTATTTTTCATTTTCAATGTCAAGTTTCTCCTGAGACCGAGCCTTATAACCACCTAATCACTTATGCTCCTTGAAATCCTTTTTAGTTACATCTCATTGGAGTTTCGAGAAATATATTCCGCTGCGTACCAAAGAGAGAATCCACAGTGAAAAGAAGAAGAGCTGCCGCTTCGGAGACGCTGGAGCCGTCAGTCAGGAACAATTCTGCTCTCTGACTGAAGACGATGGAGAATTAAGTCTGAACTGATGTGTAAACCGAGCAAAGCTGCTGAGCTGGTGAATCAATGTGTCTATTATCTTTTCCGGACAGATCAATGGAGCTGAGGAATGAGCTGTGAATGGCAAAAAAAAAAAAAAAGCCTCATGTAAACTCAACAGCTGATGGTGCGACTTCAGTGTCTTGAGAGACAACCTCTACCCGCTCTGATTATCCGTTTAGTTAAAGCCCGAAGACATCAAACTGACTTGACTCCCCAAACATCTAAAGAAATGTGTCAGTCTATTTTCCATACACTCAAACGAAGTGCGGGCCTTTCAGCACGTTACCACACCGCGCCCTTGACTCGGCTAACCGGAGGGAATATGGAGTCGATGAGGCGGTGACCAGAGGCGGCGAGGTGGCAGCAGCCAGGTAAAGCACAGCGAGGTAATCTAATAGGACACGTAAAAAGGGGCCTCTCCTCATGGCTTATTCATTACAGGGGATGCCATTACTGAGAATGGTTGCTGGCTATGTGAGGGATATGCTGGCGGGGGCATTTCCCCCCCCCCGGTGTCACCGAGTGCAGAGGAGAGGACAGATGCCGCGAGGCTGGACCGATGCTGCAGCAGCAGCAGCAGCAGCAGCTGCAGCAGCTGAATGCAGATCACACGTGCAGGCGGAGGACGCTCGACTCCCAGCCGACAGATAACGGTCTTCATGTGACACAGCTTCACGCCGACACTGACTGATCTGGACGGCCTCGCCGAGCCCACTCCCAATAGTCCATTATGCCACATTTGCTGATTCGGCGGATTTGTCCCCGGCAGGTGGGACAAGCTAATTGGAGAGAAAAGCTTGGTGTGTGACACACAAACTCTAATGTGCTTAAAGCCGGGGGAAGCACAACCTTGGCGGGATGCAGTCGGGGTTAATGCGAGATGCATGCAGCTCCTCCATCGCAGGGTTCAAGTGGGGGCGCAGGCAGAACAAAGTCATGAAATAAAATGGGGAAAAAAAGAAAAGCAGAGGCTCTCGCTCCTGCAGTGGGAAGCAGAGAAAGCTGCACTGCTGCAGAGAATTGTCAAGCCGCCGATGCCTCAAATGCAGAGAATCTCTAATGGAGGCGTCATTACCTGAGCTCATGCAGCGTGCTGCGAATGTCACTGAAAGTTGGGGAGTGCATGGCAAAAAAAAAAAAAAAAAAACCTGCAAAAAGAAGAAGTTTAACCTTTAACGTTTGACTAAATGATGGATGATCTCACTCTCACGGAGTTGTGCAACGCACAAAAAGACAAATTCGGCTTCTTTTTAGCGCACTGCAGAATAGCACCGGGAAAAGCGCTGCATCGTGGGTAATGAAGGGGATTTTTTTTGCACCTCGGGAGAGTTGTGAAACTTTAGCGCGTTTCAGACGGTGACATTCACTCACTGACTTGCATGATCGTTGCTCATTTGTCACGGTGTCTGGTGACACTGCGCGCAACAGTCCTGTGGCGTGCTTCGTGTTGAAATCCTTAGTCATCGCTTAGGTTACAGCCGATCAAGTTTACTTTTTGAACCGGCTGACGAGGAGTCGTCTGTTGAAATAATCGTCTCCCACATTAATCGGATATCTTTAAATTTTTTTATTCGATTTTATTTAATTTTTTTTTAACGAATGAATTCCTGAAGATTTCAGAGCGGGAGTTTGGAGGCTCTCTGTGGAGCGAGCTGGGCCTCGCTGAGGTTTCGAGAGCACCCTCATATCTCAAAGCAGCTTTTGCTGTGGTGCGAAAATGAATAAAGGAGGATGGAGGGTTACGAGTGTGTGGAAGGGGTCTCTCTCTCTCTCTCTCCCCCTCCTGTGAGGAGCCCTTTACACTGATGATTCTCCGGAGTGTTAAGGAGGAAGAGGAGGGGTTGCTGAGGACAGGGAGAAGAGGAGGGCGCACCGAGGATGCTCACACACACACACACACACACACACACACACTGACCCGGGAGGTTGCGTTCCCCTTTAAAAGTCCCATCCCACTCAGATACGCAGAGCTCATGCAGGATCTGCTGCGGCAGTCGGGGAACACTGCTGAGCTGTGCAGTTTATGCTGCCAGCGAGCGTGCAAAGAAGAGGAGGGGGAGCGAGTGCGTACGGGAGGAGGAGGAGGAGTGAGATAGAGAGAGAGCGGGAGGTGGGGAGAGAGAGAGTGCAAACAATGTCATTCTGTTCAGGAGGCAATGCTGCAGTCAACTTTGCCGCGCCATGAAAGCACATCACCAGCAAGCCAGAGGCTCAGAGTGAGTGCAGAGAAGTTTTCCTGCCCTCCTCCCTCCCTGCGACGCCGTCCGGCTCCCAGCTGCAGGTATACACCTCTTTCCTCTCTCGTCTTCTTCACACTGTGCGTCGATCTTTCCTCCACGCATCCGCCTCCGCGAGGGACCGGTGCACTTGTTTAGACCTTTAAAGCGGCGTCTCCTCGGGCGCCCCGCAGCGCCGGAGCTCCCGGCGGCTGCTGCCCCCCCCCATCGGTTCCAGCCTCGTCTGCGCCGGCGATGAGCGGGCGGCCAGACAGCCAGCCGGTCTGCAGTCAGGCTCCGCTGCTCCCTCATCCATGTTTAACGCGTGGTACGGGCTGGAAATAGCAGCCGGCGTGTCAGATAGCGGCTGGTCCACAGGACCCCGGGTTCTCCCCGGCCCGGGGGGGGGAGGGTGGGGGGGGACTCTCGTCTCCGCGGCTTTAAGACGAGCAAAGATTTTCCCGGCTCTCTCTCTCCTTGCGTCGGTATGTATATCAAACAAAAATGTGTATATTGTGAATGTGCTGCAGGGAACCGGTCACAGTTTACGTATGGCACTGCTGGTAGGATGTCTGAGCGCTGAGCGAGGCTACAGTGGCCTGCATGGGACAGGCCAGCTGTGCTGCAGTGATGAAGTTGTTCTGTAGCCACCGGGACTTTTCCTGCCGTCCTCTGAGTGGATAACGGGGCACAGTGCAGCTCCCCGACACTCAGTTTGGAGACTTTTGCAGAAGAAAAAAAAACCGTGTGAGGCAAGGTGTGCTGACCCATCTTCTTTTGCATTTAGACATTCGTGCATGTTCTTTTGTTTCTTGGATGTAAACAGGAATTGAAAGGTTAAACAATGTGGGAGCGCTGCTGCAGCAGAGCGGGCGGCCCGGCTCTGCCTCTCTACGCTCACAAAGTCCAGGTATCTACTTTTCTCTTCCTGCGGCGGTCGGGGAAAACCTTCATCAGTGTTAGTTTGGTTTAAAAAGTGAGTGGATGTGTGAGATTTGCGGTGTGGCTGTTGAATCCAGCCGGGTCAGTCGGCCTGTGTGCTGCAGGGCCCAGTCAGATCAGAGTTCACCTCAGGTAACTGTGCTAAGACCTTGAGAGAAAAAAAAAAAAAAAAAAAAGACGCCGGCCCTGCGTCGTCAGCTGCTTCTCTGAGAGGCGCCGGTCCAGAACATCTCTCTGGGCCTTTTTTTTTTTTTTGCTTTGCTTTTCTCCTCCATCTGCAAGCAGAACAATGAGAGCAGAGCTGCACTCCAGCTGCTACATCTGAGAACTGACATCATCTCCCAACATCTGCAGTTCTCCTGCTCGCACTTTTTCTCACTGAGGGAGGGTGCTGCACTGCCGGCAGAGGAAACTGCCGCACTCACCTGATGTTCCTTGCACCTCACTTCTGCCTGCCCCCCACCCCCCCTCCACCTCCCTCCCTCCCTCCCTCCCTCCCTCCTCCTCCTTGTCTCCAGTTTCTCTACTGTAGTCTCTCCTCTCCGAGGTACAGTTGCCCAGCACTCACCAGCATGCTTTGCACCTCTGTTTCTACCCCCTCCTCCTCCTCCTCCTCATCCTTTCTCCTCCTCACCCCCCTCTCCCCTGCTGAAAAAGTATGCAGCACATGCTCTCACCATCCTCCTTGAGCAATTTGCCTGAGTGAATAGAGAGAGAGAGAGAGAGAGAGAGAGAGGGAGAGAGAGAAAAGAGCCAGCGAGCCGGCAGCAGCACAGCAATCCTGCAGTGTCCTGCAGCAGCTGAGTTCCTGCAGTGCTGGCCCTCTAATAGCGCACACACACACACACACACACACACACACACACACACACGCTCTCAGACAGTCTTTCGGTCATGTGACGCCGTGGCGAGGCAGAAGCAGGCCGTCTCTCTCTGCTGGACAAAGATGAGTTTGGAGAGACAGGAATAGAAAAAATACACAAACACACACACACACACACTCACTCTGCTCGCAGAACTCACGGATATTAGACGATTGCACCCCCCCCACCCACCCACCCCTCCACCCCCACCCCCCAGTCGGATGGTGCATTGTCCCGTTCTCGCTCTCCCGTCCCGATGATGTAATCAATGCAGCACAAGCTTTGAACTTGCTGGTCTCTGGGTTCCTTCCTTTCCTCCCTGCGACTCCTCCTGCAACGCGAGGCCTCCGTCGGCGTCTCGGGTCAGAGGGATGAACGAGTCCCAGTTTCGTGTGGCGACGTGGCTTACAGAAGTGCAGAAGAATCATTTCCTGCAAGTTGAAGTGGATGCCGGTGGAGCTCCGGCCATCTCTCTCTCCTCCCGGAGGGAAAGAAAACAGATAAATTAGCAGCCAAAGCCACTTGGTTGGAACTGCAGCTGGCACTTTGTCAGCGCGCGGTGCAGTGCCGCATCACCACTTCCAATAAATTACAGCGAGTGTCTTGCAGGCGGCTGCGCCTCCGTCGGCTCTTCCACTAAAAGTTGCTCCTCTGTCAGAGCGAGCGACGACGAACCTGCCAGTTCATCGCGGACTGGAACTTCGCAGTGACTTTGCTCCTGCGCTGAAAAGGTCGTCGTCCCACGACGTACAGCCACGGCGCTGTGGAGGCGCTCGGGCAAGTCAAACTCGGACCATATTGTAAGCAGGTGAGTTTTTTTTTTTTAGTTTTTGCTGAGCTGGCGCCTGCTGCTGTCCCAGGATCTGCCTAGTGATCAACTTCCACTACAGCAGGGATGAACCGGCGTCACCCCGCCGCCGATTACGGGCAGAAAAAGAAAAAAACCAACCGAACATCAGAGCGGCTCTGAATCATTAGAACATTTTGATTCGGTTTAATGTGAACGAGCACACTGCGTACATTTGTACGTAGATGTGTCTGATCCATCAGACGGAGGATCCACTCCCAGCTGCAGCCAATAGATCGCTTCGCCACGCTGCCGCTCGAAGAAAGAATGAATATTTCAGAGGCGTTTCTTGTCTTTGCTGATGCATTCCCTGTGATTTTCACTTTTATAATTCATACTGACGGGCTTCATCTGGAATTGATGTGACCTACTGAGAGTTACTGTGTAATGTGATTTGATGAATCAGCGCCTTTCATTTGTGAGCTGTGCCGGTGCTCGGTTACGGCGTCTGTACACTATTCGTTCTGCCGTGGTAAAGATTAGCTGAGGGGGTGGGGTGGGGTGGGGGGGGGGTGAATACATGCTAATACGATCATGTGTGAGCTGCAACACCGCTGGAGCCCAGCGCCAACAATCTCCAATCACTTCAACCACTTCAGCCCCGGATGTCTAAAGGTGAACTTCTACGTTGGCGTCGCATCTTCTCAGTCGGCCCTCGCCGTGAATAAATCCGTCCACCGACCTGATGTGGCGTCTAAAAGACACTAAACTCCTCCAATGTGCCGCCGCGCTAACTGACTGGAGCAGGCTGAGTCATGCTGGGGCTTTTCTGGGTTTCCTACCCCCCCCCCCTTCTCTCTCTCTCTCTCTCTTTGCCCTGATCTTTCTGCTCCTCCCCCCCTTTTCTGGTCTGCAGGCTCCTGCACCCGGTCCGGCTGTTGGTGGCGTGTTGGAACATGCCTTGACTTGTTGTGCTGACTGAGTGGAGCGAAGAGAGAGAGAGAGAGAGAGAGAGAGAGAGAGAGAGAGGAAGAGGCTCAACACTCACTCTCCAGCTGACGTCCACTGCACACTGGATGGATGGATGGATGGAGGAGCCACGCCGCCACAGCCTGGTGAGTGTCAAATCCCCCCCCCCCCCCCCCCGCATGCGACTCAACCTGCGATCTGAACGCTGCCGTGGAGGTCCGGGTCGGTTGGTGGCTGCTGCTGCTGCTGCTGCTCACCTCGGGGTCTCTGACGAGGCCCGTGGGCCGCAAACCGAGCGCCGACTGGCAGCTTGGGTGTCGTCCCGGCGACGCCATGGCAACCACGCTCTTTTGCGCCGTGACGTCGGCGCGGACGAGAGCGCCGGACCGCGGCTCGCCGACCTGTTTCGGACGTCCGCCGTTTGAAGGCCGGATCCCGGGGTTGTTTTTGCAGAGGAGGAAAGTTGTGCTCTCTCCACTCAGGAGGCGCTCTGGCACATGATGAGGAAGTTACAAATGAGGCGTCATCAGCGTCACAGTCAAGAATAGAAATAAGCTCATACACACACACACAGAGACTGTCCACGTTGTCACATATAATCACATGCTACCGATAAGCTCTGCAGAAGGAAAAAAAAAATGTTTTTTAAACTTTGAAAACTTAAATACTCCACTCACTTGGTGACTCAGGGGGTAAAAATCGCTCCGCGCCTCCTGCACTATGACCGGTGTGTTTTACTTTGGTGTGGCGAGGCAGACAGTTACTGGGGCAACTGTGTTTTCGGGTAATCTGGTGCGTAAGATTCAAAAAGCCTTTAATTATTTACAGGCTGCAGTTTGACACTCGGTGCTCCGGGTGGGCGGGCGGGCGGGCGGGCGAGCGAGCGAGTGAGTGAGTGAGTGCAAACTGGATGAATTCAGACATTTAACACTGTTGCACCCAATGAAACGTCTATAATGTGAGATTTATATTGATAATACAGGACTTTAATATGGGGGGGGGGGGGGTCTCGCTCTCGTGCTACTCGACCCCCCCGTAGAGGCGAACCTCGGGCGCGTCATGTGTAACGCCGTTCAGGAACACGGCGCCACGGGAAATACTAATGTCCTTGTTGGCCGTAAGATGATTAGGTTTGTGGAATGGGGCTGGAGCGGGGAAGCATGACTGCTGGAGTGTTCGCCGACACTGGAACAAGCGAAGGAACAGCGAGGAGGAGGGGAGCGGAGGAGGAGGAGGAGGAGGAGGGGGAGGGGGAGGGGGAGGAGGCCATCCAGGATTCAGGAGGGCCTCGCGGTTTGAGTTTTATAGACGTTTAAGGGGGAATCTGCATGTTGTCGGCGAGCGCTGCAGTTAATGTTAATCTGAGTCAACACAGTGCATTGTGGGTAAATCTGTAGATGCATTCGCTTAGACGTTGTTAAACGGCCGGCGGTTCATACGGATACAAATCTGGACGTTCACTCATTCACTCATTTACAGGACAGTCCCCTTAACAAAATCCTGTTTCCTCTCTTCAAGTTTTTTTTTTTGTGTAAAATTCTTCTTTAATATCTGCGTCTATAATGTGGATTAGTGGAAAATCCTCACAACACACTTGCTTTGCAGTGTGAGACACGTAAATGTCCCCGAATGAGGATAAGCTCCTTAACAAGGCTGCAAGTATGCAAGTAGTGTAGTGGGGATACGACGAGTATCACAATACACACGCCGTTGCTTCAATATACTGAGCTGCAGCAACATCATGGGACCCTTTTTATTTTCCTTTAAACAATTTTTGGGAAACTGTGGCTAAAAAGTTGAAATTCACTCCTTGTGTAAAATTTCACTATTTCAATACATTTTTACAAACAAAAGAACTTTTCTGCATGTGAACGAAAAACACAGAAACACCAGCGAGGAATCAAGACTTTACAATACTCAGGTGTGTCGAACATAATCCCATCAAAACCTAAAGCTGATCAATAATCTGATGGGATTATACACGGGGTTCGAGCAGACAATATTTCACAACACGTTGAGCATGACGGCAGAATTGGGAACGATTGACGATCAGTTTTTAAATTATTGGTTTCATTCCAGCGCTTCACTGCTACGACTGTTTTTCGTCGTTCGTTGTCAAACTTCACTTAAATTCACACTAAATCAATTATAGTTGGTAAAAAGAAAAAAAAGTAAATCCAAAGCGGATGATTTGAGATTATTTCTAAAGCTATTTGCTGTTGTTATCTCAGGTAAATATCACTGGAGCAAGAAATTTAAATTTGACCCCCAAATTGTGTGTGTGTGTGTGTGTGTGTGTGTGTGTGTGTGTGTGTGTGTGTGTGTGTGTGTGTGTGTGTGTGTGTGTGTGTGTGTGTGTGTGTGAGTGTGAGTGTTCTCCTCATTAAGCACCTTCATCATGACCTTCATCACTAATGAAACTCCGAGCCCAAAAAGGATCTGAGGCTAATTTTAATACTTTAAAGTGAAAGTAAAATATCTGACGCCGTCAATCACACACTGTAAAATATGTTGACAGGAAGTCACACACACACACACACACACACACACACACACCAAACACAATTTCTAGCTTGAGAACTCTGCCTGTGTTGCGTTGGAACCAGTCATTCATTCATTCATTCATTCATTAGCAGGATTTGCTGATTCCACATTCCTCAGTCCTGCATTATGGATTTACATCAAGAAGTCCTGTCGTCACGTGCTGAGTGAGGGCACGCGCGCGCGCACGCACACACACACACACACACACACACACACACCACACACACACACACACACACACACACTGCTTCAACCCTGAACCAAACTGAGGAACGTCCAGCAGCAAACCTACCGACAGCCACACTTCTCATCCTCAACCCCCCCCCCCCCACACACACACACACACACACCTTCCACACCGGTTTCTGGTATCCGTGTTGTCCTGTCAGCAGAGCCGGGCCGCGGGTAGAGGACAGTATGGAACGGTCAGCCGGCCTAAAATAGCACTGCGGTAGCAAACGCCACTGATAGCCCGGGGATTTCAGCCGCCGTCCCCGAGGTACACACACACACACACACACACACACACACACACACACACACACACACACACACACACACACACACACACACACACACACACACACACACACACACACACACACACACACACACACACAAACGAAACATTGCATAGCACTCAAGTGAACACACACACACGCAAAAATAGACGGGAGCTAAATCAAACTTGAGCTTTTTCTTTTTTTTTGTTGCAAAATCATGAGTCATGGTAAATCTATTCTTAGTTTGGGGGTGGGTTTTTTTTTGGGGTTGTTTTGTTTTTGTTGTTGTTTGCCCAAGATATATGCACTTAAAAGTGATGCTGTGCAAAGAAGAAAAAGAAGAAGCTGCCAGAACATCCACAGTGTTCAGGAGCGGCAGATTTATCAGTCCGGGCCTCCGCACATGTGGACGAAACCGTTTCCCAAAGCCGATTGTGTTTATTGCATAAAACAATTGTTACCTAATGATTTTTTTTTTTTTCTTCTTCTTTCTTTTCTTTTCTTCTGTTCCAGAGCTGCTGGCGGATCACTGCACCGCCCTCGGGGTCTGTTTTACCGCGAGGCCTTCCAGCAAACTGCCACTGCGGAGCGGCTCCGGGGGGGGGGGGGGGGAGGAGGAGGAGGAGGAGGAGGGGGGGGGGGACAGAGGGACGGACGGATGGACGCAGGCGGCTGCTGTGGGTGTTTCTCTGGCAGTGTCTTAGCTGGTTGTTGTGAGGAGTGAGAACGAAGCAATCAGCAAGTATACTGCCGCAGAAATTCTTCGCAATGAGAAGCCCCGGGATCACAGCCAACGCAGGGGGGGGGGGGGGGGGGAGTGAGGTAGCGTTCGTCATCCCTGCAGATCCTGCGACGACTGTAAGTTATTTTGTTTTGTTTTTTTAAATGTTAAGAATCTAATGCAGAGACGCCTGAAGACGACAGAGAACGTGGCTTTTTTTTATTTATTGTTTTTAACGGAGCAAAAGCGTCAACTTCCACGCCGCATGGTGACCCTCTGCTGCCACCTGGTGGCCCAAAGCGACTTCCCAGCATGCATTTGTTCATCCGGCACTGCACCAATCTGGTTTCCACTCAAGTTAAATCCACCAACATAAATCTGGCCCGCATTTTTCTCCGAAACCTGTTTTATTTCTCCTTCTAATTAAATGGGGGTTTGTTTCTTCTTTTCATGTTAATAAAAGTTGCATAAAGACGGATTCATCTCGTTTGCCTGGTTTGTTTTTGCCTCACGCCTCTTGTACTGACGGTGAACCACCGGGGAGCACTTTTCTTTTCAGGTGTCGGTCGCTCCCTCGATTTCCTCGGTCGACTGACCTGAAAAGCGCTCGTGTGATTCTGATGATTGTGCAGGTGTTTCTTTTCCGCTGCAGACTGCAGTAAACATCTTCCACTGCACTGCTGCAAACACACACACACACTAAAAATAAATCAAAAAAAAAAAAAAGAGGTGGTTGCAGGTTTCTGGGCTGCAGCAGTGCACAAGCAGTCAACTTGTGATCTCATACAAGGTCACAGCCTCGCCGGCTTCACACCTTTTGTCCTCTCCTGCTGTTTGATAAAACTGCACTGACACGTCATTAACTGGACACGAGGTGCAGCAGAAGCCTCTCATTAATCATCATAATGCTTTTTAAAAAAAACAAAAAAACAATTATTATTATTATAAGGCTCAAGGGACCGAAAACTGTGATTTTGAGGGGGAGGGTGTATTTTAAAATGCGGATTTTTAATATATTGTTCCACAACGCCCAGTAAATGTGGAATATTTATGTTTGTTGATTTTGGATGTAGAATTTTGTAATCTTGCAGAATTCATATTTTCAAATTAATTCAATCAGTTTGTTTTTAATGTAACGACGCTATTTATGATTCACATTTGACAATAATTAGTATTTTTCTTTCTCACCTAAAAACTTCTTTTAAACAAGCCTGTCCTTCTTAAAACTGTCAGTTTTTGCGTTGGTTTAGGTTTTATTGCTACTTATATGTCTCTGCTTGTTTTTAACTGCAATTTTATTTATCTATTTTTTAAATTTTATTTATTTATTTAAAAAAATATTGTAATGTAAAGTGACCCTGGTGTTTGAAAGGCTCTCAGAAATCAAATGTATTATTTTATTATTATTATTATTAGTAGTAGTAGTAGTAGTAGTAGTAGTAGTAGTAATAGATTCAACCATTTTCACATGTTTTGACTGGATTCTTTGATGGTAGGATGAGAATTATTTACAGATGAACAACAGGAATAATGAACCTAACTGAACTATTACGAGTTAAAGTCCCTAATGACGTAATATCAGTGGTTTTAAGTTTAAACATAAACATTTTTTTTGGGCTAATCCGTATTCAATCTGGGTCATTTTATGGAGATTAAAGTAGTTTGTGACGCTCCGGAAATTCATTGGCAATTTCTTCAATGATGAATTATAAAAGAATAAAAAAAATCATATTTCCGTCTTGAGTTTCAATACAACAGTGATTCAGATTTTGACACGAAGTCAAGAATTTTATTTCGACCTCTTTGAGCACATTTTACAGAACACATGAATATCAAATGAAACCATGACGAAACCGATGCAGGAGTGATTGAGCCCAGATTTTAAAATATTATAAGCTTCAAAATCACAATTGTGATTTTTAACCTGTGAACCACAAATCGTGAGAAACTTTGACACCGTTAAATAAGTATGGGCAAAATGTGAGTCGTACATTGTGGAGTTACATTAAAAAAAGAAAAATGGACGCCCAGAATGTTTCCATTCATTTAAATGATTAATTCTGCACGATTATGTCTCAGCAACAGCATGAGATTCTTCAGCGAAACAGAATGGAGTCTTAACAGCTCTAGTTTAGCCTTAAAATATTAAATTATCTCTAATCTCTCCCTTCTGAGACCAGAAAGCTGTCAAATAAATTCTTATGCATGGGGACGTGTGAATAAAACTTCAATTTCAGCTTTTTAAAACCCAAAAAAAATTACGAAAAATCAAAAGAACATAACATGTCAGTTACGAAGCGGCTCTTTTTTCGGGGAGGATGAAACATTTGCGGTTGGACTCACGTTTGCGGTCCGACTGGAGTGGAACTCGCTTCCATCCTCTGTGACGTGTCTTCGTCCTGTGCAGAGTCGCTGGAGTCCATCACAGCTTCCTGTGGACGAGGGCGGGACACACCTGGACAGGTGCATCATGGGACAAACACAGAGGGACAAACAATCACACACAATCAGAATTCACACCCAGGGGCAATTTATGGTCGCAAAATAACTTCACATGCACGTTTTGGGACTGTGGGAGGAAACTGGAGCACGCACGAGCACGCACACACACACACACACACACACACACACACACACACACACACACACACACACACACACACACAGGTATTCGAACCCAGAACCCCCTGCTGTGAGGCGAGAGAGCAAATCACTGCCCCAAAAATCACTTTCATGATTTCTTTAAGTTACTTCTTCATATCCAAATATATATTAATTTAAAATTCTAGGAGAAACGTGGTCAAAAGGACATTTTTGCTCTGAAAACTCTTCCAGAGTGATAAAAAAAAAAAAATCTTTATAACTTATAAAAGTGAATGAAACGGGGATTAAATATATTTCCCCTCAAAATCACTACTGCTGCACATGTGGTGTCTATGATTTTCACATGAGGTAGTGTGTTTAAAAATTAATTTCCATTTACTTCCATGACAAACTTCAGACTGTGAAATAAAATAAAAACAACCCACAAGTATCTGGCCTCGGCTCTGGAAAGAAAAACATATAACTCACCCTACAAAAGCATGATGAAGAAATAAATACAATATACCCCCACGTGCTTCCTGGGTGCACGTAAATTGGCACGTGCGTAATATTACGTCACTGTGCGTAACGTTTCCTGTTGTCCAGGTGAGGCAAAGTCCGAGATATTCTTGTATCAGAACACAAATAATCACAGTCCTCGAAGTTGTTTTGAAAAAAATTATTATTATTATATTTTTAGTGACATTAAAAAAAAACTTTCTCCGAGGGATCATTATTTTTTCCACCAGATGTACACTGTACAACACTGCCCCCACAGGTCAGCAGCGGTATTACCCCGAGCACATAGGGGTAATTGATTAATCCTACATTGAATTAATTATCTAATGGCGAATTTATTGGAGGACTGTGATATTTCTGAATCCTGGACAGACACCATGTTCCAACCAGCGGTTCAACGCTGCTTTAATGTCAAACTGTCAAACTTTCCCTTCATATAATTGTATTATCTTGTATTTCGTGACGCTTCTTTATTACCTTACAAAAAAAAAGTAAAGTAAAACCAATGTTATTTTATAAATTGCATTTTTGTTCAATTTAAAAAAAAAAAAAAAAGAAAAGAATAATATAATAATGGTATTGTAAAAAATATTTAAACTTCACAGTTTAACTGACATGGTGCCACAATATAGTTGTAAATTGAGACGGTCCTGTGCCTCTCGCTCTCTTTCTCACACGCGCACACACACACACACACACACACACACACACACACACACACACACACACACACACACACACCACGTATGAACCAGGGTCACACTGCAAAAACACACTCCATAAATAGACTCCGTCCGCCCACCGACCAGCTGACCCACTTCTGCTGAGGAGGAGGAGGAGGAAGAGGAAGAGGAGGGCGCACACACACTAACACTCACACACTTGTTGTGGAGAAGTTCCAGAAGTCCCTCCAGGAGCTGTGGGGCTCCTGACCCAGACAGGACGATGCTGGCGGCCGGGGAGTGACCGCAGCAGCAGCAGCAGCAGCAGCCGCAGCATGTCGAACCGCACCGAGGTTTACCTGTCCGAGCAGGTGGTCGTGCTCGTCTCGTGCGCGCTGTCCTTCCTCGGCTCCTCGCTCATCATCCTCACCTACGTCCTGTGGTCGGACCTGCGGACGACCCCCCGAAAGCTGCTGGTCTTCCTGTCCGTGTCGGACTGGCTCTCGGCGGCGTCCTACGCCTTCGGGGTGTGGCGGGCGTTCGGCTCCGACTCCCCGGACTGCGTGGCGCAGGGCGCCGTGTCCACCTTCTCCAACACCAGCTCCTTCTTCTGGACCGTGGCCATCGCCATCTACCTCTACGTCTTCATCGTCCGCTGCAGCCAGAGGGCGGCCGACAGCCTGGTGCTCTTCTTCCACCTCATCAGGTCTGTGTGCAAACCCCCCCCCCCCCCCCCCCCCCCCGGGGGTCAAAGGTCAAGTCCTGCAGGTCACCTGCTCACCCAATTCATCATTAGGCAAGGCTAATTTATTGATAGAGTAACACTCAGGCACTGTGCTTTGTAAAGAAATCAAATTAAAAGCTTTTCAAACAAATATATGAAAGCTTCACAAAGAAATAAAAGACAGAAATCAAAGCTTTTCAAAGAATAAAATGCATATATTTCAGCTTTTCAAAGAAGTAAAGTAAAGATATTGAAGATTCACAAAGAATCAAAAGAAATGTATTAAAGCTTTACGAAGAAATACGTTTTACAAAAAAATGAAAAATCTATTTAGCCTTTACAAAAAAACATATATATTTTAAAGTTTTACAAAGAAATAAAATAAATCTATTTGGCCTTTACAATTTTTTTTTTTTTTTTTTTTAAAGCTTTTCAAGGAAATGACAAATATATCCATTCATTAAACCCGCTGGAGACAAAACACACAGGAATTCAACTGGGAGCACTTGAAAAGATTAAGAGAAAAAAGTAGAGAAAAGTTAAGAAACCAGTTTTTTCATACAATTTTATCGTCCAGGACGACGTCATTTTATTCCCGTCGTTCTCTTCTTGCACCTACTTTTGCTAATTCAGCGGTATAAGGACAAGTCTGAGCTGCTACTTTGTTCTGGAATCATTCGATTTTTAAACTTCAAACATGCAACACTGATTATTTGTGACAAGTTCGAGGAACCGCGTCGTCGTCGTCGTCACTCGTGTCTATTGAAAACCGAAGCGGTTGAACCGTCTGTGGTTCATCTCCACGTACTGATCCGTTGTTCCGTATGGAGATCTGCTCGTCTGTCGCTCTCCTTCAGCCACACTGAAATCTCAAAAGTGCCACTGAATTGAGGATCACACAACGGGGGCCATTCATCGCCGCCTGTATGCGAACACATGCAGGAGTCGGCCTTGAGCTCAGTGGTATTTATAACCGTCTGCCATTTTATTTTTCTCACTTAAATTGGTAATTAAAAAAAAAAAAAAAACATAAATCTTTTTAGGAGAAGTGAAAACGCTTCCCAGAGAATTTGGCCGACGAAGCTTCCTGAATCGAGCCGACGATTTAGCGGTTTTATGAAATTTAAAGGAACTTAAGCTGCCGTTTTGTGCCGACACGCGAGCCGCCGCCGTGGCGTTGCACCGTCAGCCACCCTCTCTCTGTGTCGTGTCCTCAGCTGGGGCGTCCCTCTGGCCATCACCGTCGCCGCCGTGTGCCTCAACAAGATCGGCTACAACGCCTCCGAGGTGTCGGTGGGCTGGTGCTGGATCCGGATCCAGGCCCCGGACCGGGTCCTGTGGATGCTGCTGACCGGGAAGATCTGGGAGTTCCTGGCGTACCTCACCCTCCCCGTCCTCTACGTCCTGATCAAGAGGCACATCAGCGGGGCGGTGAGGACCGACCTTCCTCCGTGAGAATGTTAGATCAGAGGAGCCGCATTCAGAATCTGCTGTGTCTGGTGTGAGCTGGACTGGCTCCGCCCACACACACGCCCATCTATGGGAAGATGGAGGAACTACTCCCTCTTGTGGTGCTGTGTGCCAGAGCAGAGTGGGAGGAGTCAAAGGGGGAGGAGCCTATCTTGATTGTGATTGGCTGAACCCCCGATGACACTATATAGGGTTTGATTTCTGATTGGCTGCTTGGAGCAACACACTTTTTAAGAGAGAGAGGACACACTTTCTTCCAGTTATGCGGCGTCGATCCAGGTGTGAGGATGATTATTACCGCTGGAAAACCTTTTAGAAAGTGAATTTAGAACAACATGAGCCCTTTTATTTTACACTCCAGACAGATATTCTTTGAATCAGCGAGTTAATGACAATAATCCACACAGATGTGTGCGAGTGTTTCTGTAAACCTGAACATTTTCCATCCAGAAAGTTTCACACGGCACCTTAGCGGACTTTCTTCCGCCATTTCTGTTGATCTTCATGTCGTACATTTCTTTGTCCCCCCCCCCCCCCCCCCCCCCCCCCCGTCTTGCGGCGACTCCCCGCGGGACGCAGCACGCCGCCCTGTCGGAGTACCGCCCCCTGCTGGCCAGCCGGCCGGCGTCGCAGCCCTTCTCCTCCATGGCCGACGTGAAGCTCACGCTCATCCCCGTCATCTTCATCGCCCTGCGCATGTGGAGCACGGTGCGCTTCGTGCTGCTGCTCGCCGGCTCCCCCGCCAGGCAGCACCCGGTACTGGTCACCCTGCACGTGAGTTTTGACGTCGACAAAATTACCCCCCCCCCCCGTCGTCTTCATCGCTTCACTCCAAACACACTGTTTAAAAAAAAAAAAGTTTTTTTTTTAACTCAGAGTCATCATGATGTAAAGGGAAGCTCTTATCTGATGGAAAGTAACGCGGCTTTTTCAGGAAGTGCAGTAAAAACCTTGTAGTGTCGTGTTTTACCACATTATGTGTTTATTTCTTTTCTAAAGCCGGAGTTGATATGAAACCTCATTTTATTGGTCAACTAAACCAGTGTTTTTCAACCTTTTTTTGAGCCAAGGCACACTTTTGTCTTTGGAAAAACCTGGAGTCACACCACCACCTGAAAATGTTAAAATGTTAAACTCTGTAGCCTCTATTAACAATATAAAGTCTTTCTCATCAAAGTTTTATCAACAGGAATCCAGTAAATCCAGAAAGCAAGGACTTTTTTTAATAGTGACTCCCTCAGTGTGAAACCTGGACCTGATGGATGAAGAGCTGAGATCCTGGTTCACATTCTTCCTTTTCAAAAACTTCTCCATCACTGTCACTGACACAGTACTTTGATACAAGATGGTAGCAGGAGGTGGAGATGAACCACACTGACGTCTGTCACTTTCCATTTCACCGGCAAAGTTCTGTGCTGCCCTCTAGTGGTGAAGAGTATTTATACATGATTACTCTGCAACACACTGTCGCTGTGAGAGCAAATGTTGGTTCAGTGTTTTTGAAAAACCCTGAACTAAACTGATTTATCTTTCATTATATAAACTTGCACTGTGATCTTTTCCTCTTTACCACATAAAATATCAATTTAACAGCTTTTCTAAACTCTACATTTGTTTTGTGTTGTTTTGTTTTTTACCCCCCCCCCCCCCCCCCAGGGTATCGGCAACACCTCTCAGGGAGCAGCCAACTGCATCATGTTCGTGTTGTTTACCCGGCCGATCCGCTCACGCCTCTGCGCCACGTTCTGCTGCTGCTGCGGCTCGTGTGGAGGGGAGGAGGCGGCGCGGCCGGACGGCGGGCTGCCGCCGCCGCCAGCGCCGGCGGGTCGGGACGCCTCCACCCTGACGGGGGAGGACAGATGATCCGGAGGCGGACGGACAGAGGTCAGCGGGACGGGAGACGCGTCCCGGTCGTCTCTTCAGCGAGGATGTGTCGTCACGTGTCTGCACTCCGGGTGGCGGGAGGATGAAGATGATGATGATGCTGCGGTGCTAATCACTTACTTCCTTTGACAGTTTGTGGCATTAAAAACAAAAACAAACCAAAAAAAACGACTGCATAGAAGAACGTTTCCAAAGTGAAAGAATGATCTTGTCCTTGTTTGTACATTCTTGGGTATCACAGATTGTTGTTGCTTGTGTCACTAAATTATTCGAATTAAAAACTCTTGTCTGACGTTTCATTAAAAAAAACAACTTGAACTCGTGATGATCTGGTGCCGTTTCTCCCGATGACTCTTGTCTTTTATTTATTTATTTATTTGTTTATTTGCCTCGTCGAGCGGTTGTGACACATTTGACTCTGAGGAGCCGCTGTCAGTTGATCACATGTCGTCCTTCCTTCCCTCAGAGCTTCACTTCTCCTTTGACGATCCCGTCAGACTAAAAGCACCAAACGACCCGCGTTTAACCCTTGACTGTCTGCAGCTCCTTCACCTTTTCATCGAGACGCTCATCGGTGGGAATGAATTTGACTTTAAATATCCTTTTTCGAGGAGAAAGAAACAAGAAAATTGTGAAAGTCTCAAAGAAAACTTCATTTCTTAAGATGAGTGGACACGTTAAGGCTAAAGTTTTGGGTCTCTGCATGAAAACGGTGCTCGGAGTCACTGAAAATGCAGCTTTTCAAAAACACTCCTAACTTTTGTCTATGTGGAGAGTTTGTAAAATAAGCTATTGGAGAAGCTCTTTATCCATTTTATTGTGTTTTCCCACCAGAAGGTTTCATTAAAATTGTCTATGTTGAGATTGAAGTCATTTTATGTACGAATTATTTGTTTTTGGGGATGATATAGACATTTTAATCAAAGAAAAACCTTAGTTTAAATTAATAAGTTATCGTGGCACTATTTCAATAAATAGTTTAATTTATAACACACTTTACATTACAGGAAATAAAATTCACAGTTCTAGGCCGTTAAACATGAAATTGGACTATTTGTGGTTTGAAACTTTTACATGTAAATTATATCTTTAAAACCAAGAAAGGATTCCTAAACATCTGTTATGTTTGATGCACTCCTGATAGTTTCTGTTTTACAATATAAAGATTTATATTTGAGAGAAGAAAAAAAGTTACAAATGTGAGTTTAAGTAAAAAACAACTCGTGCCACTAAATCTTCACAAATCTTTTAAAGTTTCAGAAATCCCCCTATGAAGGATTAACCGATCGGTTCATCATCGTCTGTTTCTCAGGCCTTCATCTCTTCTGGTCGGTCTCTCCGTCCTGACGGAAGGAAAACTCACTGGGCCTCTTCTGGCTCATGTCACGACTTCCCATGTCTCCGTTTTCCATTTCCACAGTTAAAACAGAAAGTATAAAAAAAAAAAAGCCATAACTCCAGCCGGTCGACTCGCCTCCCATCTGATTCAGTTCAAAGTGCAAAGTCAGAGCGTCAGTCACCAGCAGGCCTGGGAACCGGGATGGAAGTGAGGCTTGTTTGTGCTGGTTCCACGTAAAATGTCCACCCAGCAGTTTTCTGTCCTTGTGGACGGCAGAGGACACACACACACACACACACACACACACACACACGACCCACTCTCACTGTATTTCCTCCAGGAATTAATCCACTGAATAACTTTTGGCTGACATTGAAATTGTCCAGCCACTTAAGAAACAGGATTTAGCTTCTTTTTTTTTTTTTTTCTTTTTCTTTTTAACCATCCACTGGCGCTCTGCCGGTTTAATTCATTAAAGTTAAAGAGCACCTCAGGGCGACACTGTACTACCAGTTCAGCGCTACACTTAATGGGAGTAATCCTTCTTTTATTTATTTATTTTTTTTCCCCTCGCTACACCGGCTGTTCCCTCATTTTCAAACACGCCGTCTCCGTCATACGAGGCCAGGCTGTGGTGACGCTGGGTGTTAAGAAACTGCCCAGTGAAAGCGGCCGTGGCCCTCCTGTGTGAGACGTTGTCCTCCTCTTTTGAGTTGTGGCTCCTTCCATCACTCCTCCGCTAAATGTCAAGTGACTTCTGTTCACTTTGTGAGAAGCTGCGGAGCTTCCAGTGAACCGGACAAACCCGCGTTTCACTGACCGCTTATAGAACTGATCTTTCATTTCCACTTTTTCTCTCTGCGGCTGAGGTCGAGGATAATGTTTGTGCTCACATCAGGGAAAGTGTGAGACTCCTCCACTGCTGTGAAGTCATTTTAAACGCATTAAACTAAATCGTGTAATAAATTACCAAAAATGTAAGAGGATAATTAATCCATGAGTTATTGAATTAAGCGGTAAAAACAAATCCTTTTAAAATGTAATAATGGTATGATAATGATATATTACATAAATACAGCTACATATCTTGGAAAGAATTGTACATTTGCAGGGTTTGGACAGTTTGTTTGTCGCTATAAAGGACATTTAACACTCTTAGAATTGCGGTTGTAAACATATTTTGTTATATTATTGGGAAGTTATTGGCTTTATGACATCAGTGGAAGATATTACGTTATTGGCCATGAAATGCACACGTGCTGTTGTGTTGAGTTATATCAAGCTGTTGGAAGATTCCCACATTCCCAACTTTTTGAAAACGGCTCCCAGGGTGGAACTTTTAGAGAACGCTCCCCCATGTACATGGGGAAGATGCAACTTTTTGAAATCAGCGGCACGAAGACGTCGGAAACGCTGCGACTGCACGTTTGGTGTCATTACGAGAACATGGTTAATATTCGTGACTTTTTTATGTTTGGATTATCCAACTTTATGTCATCATGGCTTTTTTAAAATTTTGCCTCCACAATCTTGATTGTTCATTGTGATATTCTTGTGATGCAGCCGGAAGGGTTTCTTTGTTTATTAAAGAAAAACCCGTTGAAAGCATCTTTTGTTCCAGTAAAATGTTATGTTATTTTATTAAAACTATACTTTTTGATTAGATTTGGGTTTTTTTTTTCTTGTTGTTGTTGTTGTTGCTCTGAACACAAATAATTCACTTACTTGTTTTATTTTATTTTCCTGAAGTAAGGTCAAATGTCATCCAGCCCACTGAGCAAACTGCCTCTGGGACTTTGGGTTGGCATCAGGCCGAGCAGCACATGACGACCTGGAGGGAAGACAAACATAAAAAAAAAAAAAAAAAAAACAGTTTGCGGAGCTTTGTAACCAGCATGTCTCTGCTGGAAATGAAGTTCAGTTCAACGGTATGACATGAGACCAAACCTTCAAAGAACAGTGAAGTTGTCTCTCGCTTTCCAGTTTTGCAGCGTCATTTCTGCACAAAACCTGCTTTGTCATGCTGCTTGCAGGACATGAAAGCACTTGCCCTTTTATCTTTATTCGTTATTCAATCGCAGCAGATATCAGCGCTTAGTTGGAGGAATTATTTCCGATGACCTGAACGTCCGGAGAGAGCCAGTCCACACGAGCGCAGTCACTGCAGCAGGTGTGACACCACAGGTTGAACCACGTCGACAGAGTTGAACCTTTGAACAAACGTCCTGATCAAAGGCTTGAAGGGATCCCCTGCAGGTACATGACGTGTGACTCTGCTGCCCTCTGCTGGTCCGGGACGATGACCAGAAGCTCCAGAGGTTATCAGTACAGTGATTAGTGATGTGATTCCTCTCGCTGCTCATACTTTTCCTTCTGTGGATAAAAAAAGCTTAGATTTCAAGACCAAGCCAATTGAAAGGCAATGCGTCAGTCATTCAATCCTCCTTAAATGTCCTTAAATCAACATTGAATCTCGTTGTGCTGAGAGTGTGGTTGTCAAACAGATCATCTGCGCTCAAAGCAGTTGTTACTGATATTTATGACACCGGCTGAACGCTCAGAGTCATGATGCTGAATAAATGTGAGAGCAAACCCTCATTCCGGCTTTTTGCATGATAAAGGACACGATAGATTTTATTTTCAGTAAAAGCGGGTCTTTTCAAATGAGATGATATTGGATAAATGTTGCGCTTGTCTTGGATGTACTTTCCTTCATATCTTCTTTTATCCATTTTTTTTAATGTGTTTTAGTTGCAGGAGACAAAAACAAAATATGCTTGTCCAAGCTGTTTATAAATCACATTCTGCTGTTTTCATCCTCCCGGCTGGCATTTTTACAGCGTTTCATCCCGGAGACACACGGATCACGTTCCCCCCCCCCCCCCCCCCCCGCTATCCTCTCCACTCTGATCTACATCTGGCTGGCGGTGCCGGAGACCAAGAGCAGGACCTTCCTGGAGAACTGCCAGATGTTTGCTAAGAGGAGCAAAGTGTGTGCACTTTATTTGTGGGTTTTTGTGTATTTCATTGCCTTTTTCTGATGAGTCAGAAAGTCTCTTTAAAGCAGTGCTTCTCAAATGGTGGGGCGCGCCCCCCTGGGGGGGCGTGGTGGGGTGTCAGGAGGGGCGCGAGGCGGGCGCGACTTTCAGTATTAGTGTCTTTATTCATGCTTGAACAATAAAAAAAGGGCCTCCAGCCACTAGGTGGAAGCAGTGCTCAAACTAATCAACAGGCTGCCTGTTCAGCCAGTAGAGTAGAAGAAGTACTACACATGAACACCGTGTACAGAACTAGCGGAGGAGGAGGAGCAGAAGTGGAGAAGTTTCTGACAGGAGTGAAAAGAAAAAAGGATGAGTCATCAGAGGAAAAGAAAACAGGTGAGAGTAAACATAAACCTAGTAAGAGCAGGAGATATGACGATGCCTACATAGCCCTTGGGTTTACCGTGTTTTAAGCCTAAAAACTCTGGCAGCGGAGCATGAAGCCAAATAAATTAAGACGGCACCTGGAGACCATACACCCGTTATGTCAGTAAGCCACTGAAGTTTTTTCATCGTAAACTCCATGAGTATCGCCAACAAGCCGGTCATTTCGTCAGCGCGGCATCAGTAAACAAAAAAGCCTGTTAGCCTCTTACAAAGTTGCAAAAAACCTCACACCATAGCAGATTTATTTTGATAATCAGGCGATTGTATGCAGAATGCTGGTGCCAGCAACTCATACAGTGGTTTATACAGATAAATAAATATTATCAAGTTCTCAATGGTAGTACAATATGGGGGGGGGGGGCGCTGAAAAAAATTCTGTCCTCTAGGGGGGGCGTGACAGAAAATAATTGAGAACCACTGCTTTAAAGGTTTTATTGGATATGTGTATATTTGAATACATACATGTTTAAAGGAGTCACACACAAATACTACGTTCAATATTGACTCATGGGTGCTTGAGAAACTTCATCAGGGCTGACTAGATTACCGCTGGAAGGACAGAATTGTTACCACTTTGATTTGACTACATTTATCTTTATAAGACCAAGAAATCACCCACTTGAGTGTTTTTTGTGTGTTTTTGCCCAGAGACCTGACGAGACCCTCAAGCTTTCTTTGAACTTACAGGTGCTTATAAAACCTAAAGAATAATTAAAATATAACAAGCCTTTTATTATAAAATCGTTATAAATTGAACAGGCATTTACGAACTTGCCTTCATCAGTTCAACCCCGTCAGTAAAAGGACGGAAACAAAACACTGACACTTAATATGTTAGTGATGATCTTTCATTACACAAAACAGACATTGCCAGCTGAACTACGCTTTTTTTTTAAAATGTGTTTGCAAACTGCCTCAGGGACATTACATTGGCGAAATGCCTTTGTGGAGGTTGGCCAAGCACAGCAAATGATGAACTGGAGGCAAGACAAACATTAAAAACAGTTTACAGACTTTCACAGCCTGCTGAAAATGAAGTCCGGCTTCAACAGGACGAGCTGAGCAGCAAAATCCTTCTACAAAGAGAAGATACTGAAATCCTCCCTCGCGTTCCATTTCAGTGTCATTTCTGCACTAAACTCGCTCTGTGATGTTATTGGCAGGTTGTGAAATAGCTCACCATTATCCTGATTTGTTATTTAGTCGCAGCCTTGACTGTCATCAATACGGCGCAATAAACCAGAGCAGATAACAACACTTAGTCCGAGGAGGCGTTTATCATCACCTGTACGTCCTGAGAGCAACATGACGGCTGTTATGCAAAGCTCAGCGAAAACATCGTGACTCTCAAGTCGCTGAAGGCCCGAAATGAAACAGATTAACAGGTGTCTGGAGTTTAAATAGGTTCATTAACTGGGTATTCAGAGAGAAAACAGATGATTTACTCCCACTGAAATATATCCTTGTATTTAATGTAACTCAAACGCGCATATTTTTAGTCTGTTTTCACAGTTTCCGGCTGGATTTTAGGCACTTAGTGTGCACAATCCACCTGAATACAACACTGCTTCCCTGGTCCCCCCCCCCCCCCCCAACATCAGATTATAGCCCCCACACAGCCATTGCTGCTCAGTTAACAAATATATTGTGAAAAGGACGTTAATGCCCAACTGAAAAGTAAACAGTTGAACAGTGGGCTTCCCATGAGCCCACTTGACGATCTATGAGGGATAAATACACTAAATCAATCATTTAAAAGTCAGTGTGGTGTGAATATTAAAGAGAAACATCAACAGAAGCCAGAATTTTCATCTGCAACCCAGCTGAACTCGTTTCAAATTTAACTCCCACGTGTCCAAATTTGCGCTGCTCCCCACCGGATCGATGCACAAAAACTGCAAGTCCAAGGTTCATAACGGGGCACACGTTGAGGCGTAGGGAGGTGCTGTATCCTGCAGCCGCGCAGAACTAAACGTAACACCTGGCTGTAAACCGGCGTCTGCTCTCTGAGCTGGTGTCCAAAGGGCAGACGGAGCCCAATAATAACAAAGTCTGTTGCCGAAGGCAAGTCAGTCTAAACACGGCCATGGGGGAGGAAGAAGCATGGGGCGAGACAGAGGAGAGAGGGGTGAGTTACAGCCCCGCGGGGGGTGGTGGGGGGTGGTTGTGGTCCAAACAGCGTAGCAGTGATGGATGACGCTGTGAACGTGTGCTCTTCCTACCCAGAGGTTAACTGCGGTCCTGGCGCTGGCGACGCTCATCTCTGCGTTCGGGTCGTCCTTCCAGTACGGCTACAACATGGCGGTCATCAACTCTCCGTCGTCGGTAACCTGAAACACGGCGGGCAGGGAACCTGCGAACCGAAGGTCCCGAGGCGTTTCCATCAGCTTTATCCCTTGCTCTTTTCAGTTCATGCAGCAGTTTTATAGCGCCACCTACCTGGAGCGCCATGGCACGCCGATGGAGGAGAACTTCCTCACGCTGCTGTGGTCCCTGTCCGTGTCCATGTACCCTGTGGGGGGCTTCTTTGGCTCCCTGATGGTGGCGCCTCTGGTCAACAGGCTGGGGAGGTAAACGTCCTCTGTGGTATACAGGCAGAGTTTACACACTCTCTGAAGCAGCTGGCTTGGTTAGCGCTCTCTCCTTAACGCAACAGTATTGCCGGCTCAAGTTGACTTGGGGGGGATTTTCCAAGTGGACTTTGTCAGCCTGAATTGGTCAACAGTACAAGAAAGATGGATGGATTTCCACTCTCTTTAAAAATATTTGTCTTGGTCCTGAACTCCCCACTAATTGAAGCGAACCAGCAGCTGGAAACCAACCTGAGGGCTGCTTCCTTTACCCTTAACAAACTGTAAATGTTACTCATAAAACACAGTTGTTCTTTACATTTGATATCCTATCAGCTATTCAGCTATTCAGCTATTCAAAATCCATTTATTTTCCATCCTAATCTGTCCTTTATCCTTATGAAATGTCTAAATTAGACTCCTGCACTGATGAGAAGCGAAAGCATGTGTGACTGTTGTCTGTCTGTTATTGTCTCATCCATTAAGGTTAATCATTCAAAATAGATAAGAGAAGTGCAGCTGCGTTGAAATACTTCACCGAACACCGAGCCCGTCTGTTTTTCATCCATCAGCATGTTTCTATGCTCTGGACTGACTTTGTTCCACCCCGTGATAGGAAGGGCACTCTCCTCTTCAACAACATCTTCTCCATCGTCCCTGCTGTGATGATGGGAGTCAGTGAGATTGCCGAGTCTTACGAGATCATCATCGTGGCCAGATTCATCGTGGGCATCTGTGCAGGTCAGCTCCAGCACTGGAGGGGAAGTGGGTGTGTGTAGAAACTCACCTCACACATGCACCCGTCCACTGGTCTGCAGGTCTGTCGTCCAATGTGGTGCCAATGTATCTGGGTGAAATCGCTCCCACAAACCTGAGGGGTGCTCTTGGCATCGTACCGCAGCTCTTCATCACCATCGGAATCCTCAGTGCCCAAGTTCTGGGCATCAGAAACATACTGGGCAACAGCGCAGGTATACTATGACGTGTTTACTGTAAAGTATCTGCCTGTACCTGGTGGGCGATGAAGGAGTCGCCCCAGCTTTTCTCTATCCACCGAGCAATTCTCACAAAGAATTCTCAGTTTGATGTGGAGGATAGATGTATGCTAGCATGTTGACACACACACCCCCCCCCCTCCGTGTCTCCTCTGTACCCAGGCTGGCCCATCATGCTGGGCCTGACTGGAATCCCCGCTGTGATTCAGCTCCTGCTGCTGCCCTTCTTCCCGGAGAGTCCGAGGTACATGCTCATCCAGAAAGGAGACGAGAAGACGGCAAAGAAAGGTCAGGAGAACCCCGCACTGCTTCTCGCCGACGGCAGGAGGAAGCGGCCGGTGAGCTTGCCGAGTTTGTGTTTTCAGCACTGCGGCGTCTTCGCGGCTGGGACGACGTGGACGCGGAGATTTCTGAGATGCGTCTTGAGGAGCAGTCGGAGAAAGCTGAAGGCCACCTGAGTGTCCTCACGCTGCTGTCCCAGCGCTCTGTACGCTGGCAGCTCATCTCCATCATCATCATGAACATGGGACAGCAGCTGTCCGGGGTCAACGCGGTGAGACGTCTTTGTCATTTAGTCAACAGGTCTCGACTTAATGCAGAGTATACGGATGCTGCTCTCACACCGGTCAGGGTCAGGGTTAAGTACTGGATAGACACAACAGGGGTTCCACTACTCTACACTCTATATGCTTTTCCAAATGGACTCTCCTTCCTGGTATCCTCTCATCAACTTTCTCAGGGAGGCTGAGAACTGTGGTACACCGATAATTGGCACACACTCTCTGCTCCGCCATTTTGAAAATAGGGACCACCACCCCAGTCCGCCAGTCCGAAGGTACGGTACTCGAGGTCCGTGCGATGCTCAAGAAGTGTGTCAACCAGGACAGCCAGACAAAACCCAGAGTCTTCAGCAGCTCAGGGCGTTTCTCGTCCACTCCTGCCACCATGGAGTTTTTTGACAACCCCAGGGACTTCCACCAAGGAAATGGACGAGGACACCCCAGAAGCCTCAGGTCCCGCGTCCTGTTAGGGAAGCATGTCGTCTGTGTTCAGGAGATCCTCATCGTGCTTCTTCCACCTCTGGTTGATGTCTTCCTGAACCTCCAGGTCGTACCCTTGAACTTCTTTGAGGCCAACCAAAGACCATCTCTATGGACTCTCAGGACGCCTCCTATTCTGTAGATTGTTTCCCTGCACCCCTTAAGGCTGCAGCACTTTTAGCCCGCTGATACCTGTCTACTGAGTCCAGAGTCCCCTGAGCCAAAAAAGCTTCACAGATCGCTGATGTTCCACTAGCGCGTGATGAAATTATAACTTTTGCATTTTAAAGTAAAAACCTCTGACAAGCACTGTTTAACAAATGTAATTTATGAGCTCTGGATCGGCGACAAATCCAGAATTCAACCTAATAGTATTTTCTGCCGTCACTTGAATGATGTGAGTTAAATATTATTTGCATGTATTTCACTCTGTTTTACTTTATATTTGATGGATTTATTCTGGTCTGCTGGAAAAGTGGCTTTATCCACTGAGGAGGGGCAGATCGGTCTCATCAACCGGTACGGTAAAACCCATCAGATGTATTCCCCGCCGAACCACAACGTGTTTCTCTCTGCCTTCTCAGATCTACTACTACGCACACAGCATCTACGCCACGGCGGGAGTGAAGCCGGACGACGTCCAGTTCGTCACGGTGGGAACCGGAGCGGTCAACGTCGTCATGACCGTCGCCGCTGTGGGTATCCTGTGTGGAGCGGAAGGTCTGCAGCTTGACCTCTGTGACGAGGAAACGGTGGCGCTGACCACGGGGGGGGGTTTGTTCCGGCAGGTCTTCATCGTGGAGGCCTCGGGCCGACGGCTGCTGCTCCTCTGTGGGTTTGCGATCTGCTGCGGAGGCTGCGTGATGCTCACCGTGGCTCTGAACCTGCAGGTACATGACGGGTGACTCTGCTGGCCCCTGCTGGTCCGGGACCATAATCAGAAGATCCAGAGTTTTATCAGTGCAGGAATGAAGCCATGAACTATCAGAACTGAATCTTTAGAGATAGATTTATCATGATTGATTAGCAGACGGAGTAGATAACTGTGAAGTCCATCACATTCTACCAATTAATCATTTTATTAAACTTGACGGTAATGTTAAAAAAAAAAAGTTTTCAGAAACATTCATCATCATGAATAAGTGCAGACAAATCTTCACGCTGTGATTGAGCACACTGATGTTTCTATTACAGTGATCCTGTCATACTGAATATTCCCGCTCTCCAGACGCTGAAAAATTACCGACAAACCTTGAAAAAGTGACATATTACTGTATTGTCCCTTTGACTCATGATCACTTAGAACAGTGCAATTTTTTATTAAATCAAAATATGTGTCGGATGATTTAAATCTTTGAATTTTCCCACATTTAGACACGAAGTTGACCTTATTCCATCTATTTCCACCCTTTTGGATTCATTTCATCACTGTCAGGGGCTGAAAACACAAAGCTCACAAATCTGCACTTCATTCATTTCTTTTGAAATAGTTGGAACTGGTTCGGCTCTATAAATCAACAAAACAAACTAAAATAAGGGCGGTGAAGAAATATACGCAACATTTTGTTATTTATTGCTGCACTCCTGATTGTTTATCAAATTAACTGCAGTAACTTACTTCTTAATGTGCTTAAACCTTTTCCAGCTACTTTAATGTTGTAAATACACTTTTCGAGTGACATTTCCACATATTCTAAATATAAACTGACTTTTCAAATGCCTTTATAGTTAAAAAGTGACTGAGCGAACTTGTTTATTTCCTCTCCTCTGAATGATAAATGTGCCGTCGCTGTGTTGATTTTTCGGCCTCCCCTGAAAGAAAGCTGTTTATTTCTTCAGTGTGTCATTAAGGATGTTTTCTTAATTCACCACAAACTCTCCCAACAAGCGAAGCCACTCAGACTCAATCATCTCCCACCGTTTAGCGGAAAAAAGGGTTTGTCGTCAATAACGGGTCATGCAGGGTCACATGTCGACTTCGTGTGAAATGACTGAATCATACACAAAACTTCAGACTTGAATTATTCATGCTGAGGGTTTTTTTTTTTTTCACGGGTAACTTCACACTTTTAAGCTCTAAAATAGCTGGAACACCGAAGATATCCTGCATGTGTATTTCATATCATAGAAACCTACATGGACGAGTAGAAATAAAGCAGTTGTGAAGGATATAATGTGGAATCCACCCGTCAATAAAACGAAACGTATTTTTAGCAGCATAATACAACGGGAAGCTGAATACAATCGAGAAATACAAAAAAAAAAAGCCAGGAAGAATTGAGCTTTCTATGATCATTTTATGATCTCATTTATCTAATCTATGTTCTTCTGTCTGAGTTGTTTTTGTTTTTGGTCAGTAAGCGAGTGTCAGAACGTTTCTGCGAGGGGGGGGGGGGGGGGGGGAGCTGCTAAGCTGAAAGAATTGCAGTTCTAGACCAACATGTGGAGGGTGAAGTGATGACTCGGCGTCTCTGTTTGCTGAAGGTCGTGAAAATATTCGAGACAGAAAAACACAGAAAGAGCCACCGAAAACCACATCTACACCCCCCCCCCCCCCTTCCCCCAATCAGTACGACCAGTAACTTAATGTAAATGAATGTTTGTGTCGACAGAACAGCGTGACGTGGATGCCCTACGTCAGCATCGGCTGCGTCATCGTCTATGTCATGGGACACGCCATAGGACCCAGTGAGTCTGAGCTCATCGCCACACACACTCATTACACCGTCGGGGGGTGGGGGGGGGTTCCATTAGCTGAGGTGTTGTTTGGATAGTAGCAGACGTGTAATCATATATTTAGTAAATCGGCCGTGACTTGTTTGAGACATGAGTATCCTCGCCATGACCCAGAGGACTGATGAGTGTTTTGCTTGTGGCTGACCGCCTCCGTTTGTGTGTGTGTGTGTGTGTGTGTGTGTGGTGTGTGGTGTATGTGGTGTGTGTGCGTGCCCCTGCAGGTCCCATCCCTTACGTGGTAACCACGGAGATGTTCAGGCAGTCGGCCAGGCCCGCGGCCTTCATGGTGGCGGGCTCCGTCCACTGGCTGTCCAACGTCACCGTCGGCTTCGTCTTCCCCTTCCTGGAGGTTCGCTTGCACAATTTCCCGGGAACTCTTGCGCCGGGAGGTTCACTATTTCAAAACGTTCATTTGTCACAGATGGTCTGGAAGTGTCTCCACGTCCGTTTTCGCCACGGGATTCCTCGTACCTTTCATTCTGCGCCTCATTCGTTCGCTTTAAATCTCAAATCAACACCACGAAAGGAATATTAACATAAATATTTAACCGCATAAACAAAAATACTGTATAATTAATCTGTTTGAGAAATACTGATGTCCAAAGCGACATGTTTTTGCCAGGCGTTTCCTGGCTGCGTCACCACGGCGACCATTTTAAATGAAAGCGCAAAACTTAAGTTGGAAGTCTGTTTCCACGACTTTGAGGCTCTGAGAGCGTAACTTTTTGGAAATTGCTCCCACAAAATGATGCTAAAATAACTTTTATATCTAAAGTTTTGTCGTGTCGAGAATATGTCATGAAAATTATATATTTTCACCAAAAAAAACAACAAACGATTACAGCTGAAAATGACGACAATCTCAACATAAAGCCAATTTCTGTTAAAATTCAGTGAAATCAGCCTGAATTTCCTCATCAGTCATTTTACGTCATTCTTCCCGATGAAGAAACGCCCCAATATTGAGATCAGAGATGTTTTTGTGCGTGTCCAACAATCAAGAAGTGCATTCTCATTAAGTTTGCATCCAATTTAAACTTTTTCCGTTCTTTTTTCACGTGACGATAATATTATAAACCTTTATATATTACAAAACGTGTCACTTTAAACACTTAAAAATATTAAGAAACTATACAGTATATTCAATTTTAAGATGTTTTTTCTTTCTCTTTACTGTCGTTTAAAGCACAAAAACGCCAAAGCGACCATTGTTTTGTGGAGCGAGTTCACCAGGTGACCTGCTTCTGCAGGATGTCGGTCATGTGTTTCCATGTGGTTATTCAGAGGTATTTATACAGTCACACATGTCGTCATTGTGGCTTTGCGTGATCGGTAAAGCGTGTTTAAAGTGTCATTCAATAGCGGGACGCCGTTATTTTAGAAGGCGTGTGGTTCAGCTGGCGGCCTAGCGCACGACGTGGGAAACACGAAAGCAAAACACTGATAGTGGAGATTTGAATGACGTGTGGAAACGTCTTGAATCCACTGTGTTTGTTAAACCAGGTCTTTTTAAACAAGATAATCTTGTTTCAATATTATTATTGTCTTGTCGTTTACTTCCACCTCTCACGTCTTCATTTTTTTAACCGAACGAAGGAGGAACGTGAGTAGCGGGAGAGAGAGGAGAATCCAAGCTGCATATAAATCACATTCTGCTGTTTTCATCCTCCCGGCTGGCATTTTTACAGCGTTTCATCCCTGGGACACACGGATCACGTTTCCTTTCTTCTTCCCCTCCGCCCCCCCCCCCCCCCCCTGCAGAGAGGCCTGGGCCCCTACTGCTTCATCCTCTTCTCCGTCATCTGCCTGATCACTCTGATCTACATCTGGCTGGCGGTGCCGGAGACCAAGAACAGGACCTTCCTGGAGATCTGCCAGATGTTTGCGAAGAGGAACAAAGTGGAGATCAAACTGGGCGACGGCGACGGCGACCTTCCACTGAAGGCGAGCCGGGGAAGCCTGGAGGGGGCGCTGCAGGTCACGGCCTTCTGAAGGGGGAAACGAGAGGAAGCTGGACTCGACTGAATGACGTTTTCATTTAAATCCTGGTTTTTTTTATACTTCTTGGAGTCATTTTATATATAGTGGCCATATTCGTGCCTAATAGTATTCATGTTCAAATTCTATCTTATTCCTGTGTACTCTCTCCTAGCAGTGCCTCTGAGGCGCTGTGCATTTAATCATATGTTCTGAGCAGGTCAACCCGACCGAGGCTGATAAGCAGGATGAGCCGCGTCCTCCACACAGCTGCCTTCTCAGCCTCCCTGCGCGGGATGTTCTTTGATTGTATTCATTGTTGATAAACTGTTAAAACTCACAGAATGTTCATTACTATCATGTGTATCCTGTAAACCCTCCCCTTTGTTTAATGAAATAAAACCGCAGGAGAAATGGTCTGAAGCTCAGAGTGGGTAGGAGGTGTAATCTGAACACGCTCCTAGGCCATTCTCCTCGCGAGTAACCAAAGCTCATTCGTGTTGTCTTCTTCTTTCTTGCAGATTTAATAAATGTCTGTAGCCTAAACCTGACATTTAACTTGGTCCTTCGAGCCGGATGCCAACAACGCCTGGTGGTTCCGGCACACGCGGTCGTCGCCAGCAAGCCCACGGCCGTGGCGGGCCTCACTAGGTGAGACCCAGCACCTTTTCCAGGAACTGACACTGCTTCGTGTGCTGGGACCCGCAGGTTGAAGGCATCCAACGGCGAGAGGAAAAAGACTCCGACGGGTGAGCATTGTTTTGGGTTAAAAAGAAAATGTGCGACTGAGGGTTGCAGGATAGTAAAACCCTGTGAATTCTAGACTCTAACAGGTAAAACTAAAAACGCTGAGGTAGTGGACGCCTGAGAATAGTTCACATTAAAAACGGACGGCGGAGTCCACGGTTGCGGCGTTCCCGAAAATTCCGTAAATAAAAAGGCGCTGAGGTAGTGGACGCCTGAGAATAGTTCACACTAAAAACGGACGGCGGAGTCCACGGTTACAGCGTCACCGAAAATTCCGTAAGAAAGAAACTAAAAGTGTGCATGTTGAATGAGTGGGTGGACTGTGAACCACTAGGTTACAGCCACCATTTAAAAACAACAGGAAAGTAAGTAGTGGGCTGACGTGGAGGCACAGGCAAGAATTCTCCACCTGAAAGGGTTGAAGTGAGAATTACCACGATCAGTAAAAATGAACCACTACCCTGTTGACAGGTTGACCAACGGAACCATAGACTACCCCACGTAGTACGGTCCGTCCAAATTTAAAAACAAAATGGGACAAGGGAACACGAAAAAAACCTAAAACGCGCGATAAATTAACTTGTAAAGATTGGAAATATGTAGAACGCTGCAGCGAAGAAAATGTAAAACATTTGGATAATTGGATCGCAAAATACGACTTCGACGGGAGTCTCAATACACCAAAATAAATAAATAATAATAAATAAATAACAGCTTTACAAAATGCGATTAAAGAAAAAAAAACTAAAAAGGATCCTAAAAAGATGCAAAACGGTTATGACAGCACATAGAAATGGTATGCGTTATATAAATAAAAACAAAAAGTAACTCGAGTGACTGTGACTGACCAAAAGACTGTGTGTATGAAGAGAAATTATTTTCGAAACCCAGACGATCAGTAAAACCTCACGGTGTCAACTGAGCTCTATCTGGGGAGTAAAAATAATCTCTTATTGCTGACTCATCAGGTGAAATTGTGGGAAAATCTAAAATGACTCTCACTCCTGTGATCGAACACCTATTGAAAGACCGGAGCGAACAACAGGTCTGCCCTAGAAGCTCGTCTTTCAAGGAGGAATTAGTGGGTCCATGAGATCGCACTGGCAACATAAATTAAAAATGGGAAGCTGTTGTACAAAAACTAATTAGTGATGAAGTTGGTGACGCAAAATTTATGAGTAAAAGTCACCCTCGCTTGACTCAATATCTAAAACAGTAAAGCAAAAGAAATATGGATTTAAACGAAAACTGCAATCAGAAGAGTGTGTAAAATTAGTTATACAACTTAAAGTACAAGTGTGTGTGTTTTTGTGTGTGTGTGTTTGTGTTTTTGGGTGTTTGCGTGTTTGTGTGTGTGTTCAGTGTGTGTGTGCAGGAGACACGTCTCCACACTGAACGGCTTTAGACGAGATAACACAAAAACAAAACAAAACTGCTCTAAGTAATGTGTCGGGACTATTTTTAATGTGTTTAGTGAAGAAATAAACGTATCTAAAGTAAACTTAAGTTATTTGGAATTTAAACTTAAAAAAATCTATAAATAAAATTGCTAAATTAACTGAATAGAATAAATGGATGAAATAAATGAATCAATAAAGGAATCCTTGAACAAATACTTTGGGTGTACATGCATGAATCAGAGCTCCTCCTTATCAAACAGCTGTTATGGAGACCGAGGACATTGAATGAAAACACAGATCCACAGCTCCGATCCCATTCTGCTTCTACCAGACGTTGCTGGTGGAGGAATGAGAGGCTGTGGAGGCGCTAGGTTGGACTACAAACATGGAAACTCTCAACGTAATGACGACATGCCGTGTCGCGACGTAAAATACACTTCAGCGTGCCAAGGTCGTACCATGAGAACACACACACACATAGTGGGAGAATGAAGGGATTCAAATACACAGTGTTGAACATTTCAAGTAGATACAAGTTTAAACTTGGGAGTTTGAGGATCAAAATTAGAATTTGATGTGTGCAATGAAATTTAAGACCTTTTACAGAGGTCCAGGAATTAAATGGTTTATAAAATCAACAATAGATTAGTGAAACTAAACTAAACTAACATGGTGACTAAAACTAGACTAAACATTTAGATGAAGTTTGGAAAGAGTCAGTTTACAAAAAAACCAAAACCTCAAACAAGAAATTAAAAAATAAGAAACTGATCAAATTATTCTCAATTTTTTAAGATAATAGATTGTTACCTTTGCAGAAACAAAATAATCTGGCTAGTATTTGTCTGTGATATTACATCAAAACAATCTATCTTATCATGCGAGACATGAGAGTTTGACTGTCTACCAAAAACGTACATCCTTGACCAGATTTAAAAGGTGCGTCTAACAAAATCAGATTTAACAATATTGGATGAGAAAATAGAATGAAAAATAAATAAATAAATAAAAAATGTAGCATAGCAGAAAGAGATTTTCTATTTCTGACCAAAAGGAAAACCTACTCTACCAAAATCACGATATAAATAGGAGCAATAATGAGCCATGGGCTTCGCCATGCCTCAACAGGAGGGATGGTACACTAATAATATCATCAATTCTTACTAAATAAAAAAATTTTTTTTTTTTTTGAGCAGTATATATAATCTGTATAAAACAGAAAACAAAAAAGGAGGTACATTTCCAAAACCAGAATAGTGATAATAGATGCATTTTCTAAATGGATAGAACTATTTCCAACATAACATCCAGATACTGGAACATTAGCAAAAGCACTTTGCAAAAAATTATAATCCCAACATACGGAATAGCAAAACAATTTACTGCGATAATGGAAGCCATTCGGTAAACAAATTCACATAGAAGGTATCAGAACATTTAGGAACAAAATTAAATTAAATTAAAAATCGTTGTGCTTTTGTCCAGAAAGAGCTGGTTTAGTGGAAACATATTCAAAATAGCAGAAAGGCAAACTTGGATACATTTATCACATTGTAAAATCATCACTGCTGAGTCTCCGACCCCACCTAACGAGCAAAAGACTGATAATAGGGTGGATTCAGACGTTTAGAGCCTGGGTAGACCTGAAAGTCAGCAGAAGAACCATTCCAAGCCGTGAAGTGACTTAGCGGAAGCCGAACTGAGCAGTAATGACAAAGTCAAACGGACCCTAACCGTCGTAGCAATCGTAATAATGCTTTTTGCCTTAGTGTGGTTCCTGTGGGAACCGCCTCAACACAGCGAAAGAAACCAAACTAGATCAAACACACTACCAGCCATTATTCTAAAATAATGTTTTTAACTGATGTAGATTTAATCTAACAAGTAAAATAAATGAAAAGAAACATGGTTAATATAAATTGATTAAATTAAATTAAACTAAATTAAATTAAAGTTATCACTTCCAACCAGCAGTTTTAGTTAAAATAACTAACAGAACAGGTTCTAGTTAAAACCGTCTACCTGGCAGACTATGTCGTCTCGTTTAAAAAGGATTTGAAAACATGTTTACTTAGAAGAGCTTTTGGTTGATGGGTATTTTTTCACTAGTGTCACTTAAATTTTACACATGTATATACATTTTATATTGTTGTTTTTTACCTTTTCTCCTGTACAGCACTTTGTGATTTTTATCTGTGAAAAGCGCTTTATAAATAAATTTTGCTTACTTACTTACTTACCAGGAGTAAAAGTTTCAGAAAGAGATCTTGTGGGTCTCATAACAATTAATATCAAAAGAACTGAACTAAAAGTCCAAATAACAAACCATCAGATGCAATTTAAACAGACCACCACCAGGGCAATACTTTCAAACTCCAAATTTTGTGATTCAACTTTCTACAGGAAAAAGTGTATGAATAAAGTTAATAAACCAATAAATGAACCAACCAAGAGATATGAAAATAACTAGTTTTACGGTTTTTTACCTGTTTAAAGTCAAACTAATGCGACGGGCAAAGCCATTCCCTTTGAATTCAAATGATGATAATTAAATCTACTGATGCATCCTCGGACTGTCTTCTCAGCCTCTTGTCCTCTTGACCATCGCTGTCCAGTCCCTCAACAGACTCAGACGTTGTTTGTGGTATGAAGGGAACACCACCTGCCTGATAAGAAGTTCAGGACAGACCGTGGGTTCTCTGCAGAGATTGTTGTGACACATCAGAAACACCACAGACGAGGAGCATGAGGTGGAAACATGACTTCCTCACGAGACGATGTTTTGTCCAGGACAGTTCTCATGGGAGACGCTGACAGAGGAGAACAGGAGGAGCACAGTGATCCAACTAGAGATGTTTTTGTGTTGATGTGGAATAAAGGATAAATGGGGAATACTTTAAATTAAAAGTAATGTTAAATTAAAAGTAAAAGATTATTTAATGTTTTCTATTTCTGTTATAAAAGGGGGAATGGCAATAAATATATATAAAAGCAATAAAAAAACATGATGAGAGTTAAAAGATAATCTTCAAAAGACACATTTGGTAATAAGGAGCACATAGAATAAATTCTAATGACAATAATTTAAAGTCAGTATTTCTTTGGTGGTTGATCATTAATAAAATTATCGAACTGTCTAATCTGATGTGAGATGTTGCAGGTGGATCCTGAACTGATGTTGCTGCACCGCCAACAAGATCAACTTCAATTGTTTAATATTAATAAATTCAGTTTAAATAACTGTTTAAGGAAAAACAAATACTTAGTTTGCGTTAAAATTTTTGGGGAAAATAATTTTCGAGACAGGAACAGATGCCTTAGATAGGAGGTACTTTTGATTTTTTTTTCTTTTCTTTTCTTTTTTTTAGACATTGTCTCATTGTCAACATATGAAAATGTGCTGTACTGTTATTCCAAACAGACTTACTGACTACTTAACTAATGACATAAAAGATACACCGTAGCACCTCAGAACTTCACCGGCATAAACATCACGAGCACAAACCCTAAACATTTCCTTGGAAGCCTAAACAACTCCTGGTGCCTTGAAACAGTTCAAGCTCCAGCCAAATTCACACCATGAGCACGAGCAGACGTGTGGTGGTGGTGTGGCCCAAACAAAATCTATGATGGCCTTCCTAAGCCAGCTCAAGGATTGTGTGCACTCATAATTTTAATCATTCCAGTAAAACGTCCTTCCCCTGCATGTAACTCAAATCTCTGAGAAATTGTTGCAGACTGATGCTTTCAGCAACATCGACGACGGCTTTCCAGACACGTATAGCGGTTGATATGTTGTTGGCAGAGAAGGGGGGTGTGTGTTCGATGTTTGGTGACAAATGTTGTACCTTTTATTCCGAACAACACAGCAGCAGATGGAACGCTCACACGCGCCGTGGAGGGTCTTCGTACTTTGAATAAAAAGATGAAAGATCACTCTGGCACCGACACATCTATGTGGGATGGTTGGGTTGATATGTTTGGGAGATACAAGGCTCTAGTAATGTCTGTTTTGGTCTCCTCGGCTATATTCATCGCCACCCTCACCCCGTGTGGCTGCTGCTGTATTCCATGTATCCGCGCCCTTCTCACCCGCCTAATCAACACTGCTAACTCTCCCATAAGACAGGACCTGGCGCAGGCTTATCCGTTGTTGGGGAATGCTGATCATGACTCTGAAATTAGCGAGGATGATGACTTTCCATCCTTGCCCGACCTTTTTCCAGACCCCGAAGATTACGAGTAACAGTAAAACATTACGAACCCGAGTGTAAATATTTGTGTTCTTGCGAAAATGATCTTGCAGCTGAAAATCAATTTTGAAGTGGCTGATTACAAGTGATGTGAGAATGTAGGCACAGATATGACAAAACAGGGGGAATAGACCGCGTGTGCCGGAAATTATGTAATTATTGGGGTGTTTTTTTTGTGTGTGTGTGTGTTTCCTTTGTCATTAAACAAACAAGTTTAACTCTTTGAAGGCTTTATTGGAGAGGCAAATATATGAATACATACATGATTGAAGCAGCCTCACACACGCATTTAAATATCGCCTCACAAGCTGTGCGAGAAACTTAACCCGTCATCTTACATTTCACAAGAGTTTCACCAGCGGCCGCGGTAGCAGTGATATTTCGGTTTATTGCGACAAACAAACACCGGGGGAAGGCGCGAGCCTCACGTCCTCAGACGCAGCGGTACTGACTGTCCAGCTGCACGCCGCCGTACAGGCTGAGCTTGGTGGAGCCCCAGCTGAACACGTTGCCCACCGTGGTGCTGTTGCTGCCGCACGCCATCTGGTCGCGGATGTCCCCCGTGGTCAGCACGTAGTCCCACACGTTCACGTCCGTCATCTTCCCCACGAAGGCGTCGATGCTGGAGATCCCCAGCAGCCCGTCCTGGTCCCTGCCCAGGAGGAAGACGCCGCCGGCGCCGACCGTGTAGCCCCTCTTCAGGTAGCGCTGCTCGCCCACCAGGCCGTTGATCCACAGCTCGGCGCCGCCGGTGTGGGACGACCAGGTGACGCAGTAGTTGACCCAGTCGTGCCTCTTGAAGTTGTGCGGCAGGTTGACGAACTCGTTGCCGATCCAGACGCCCACCTCCTTGTTGTCTCGCTCCTCGCCGATGGAGATCATCAGCTCGTTGTCGTTGCCGTGGCTGGAGTAGGAGATGACGGTGTGGACGCCCTCCACCTTCGGCAGGACGTGCATGCAGACGGTGAAGGCGTCCAGCTCCATGGGGCGGGTGAGTTGGGCCAGGGCGTAACTGCCGGAGTTCCTCTCCTGGAAGTTGAGCACCAGAGGGTACAGGGCGCGAGTTTCTGAGGAGGGAGGAGAAAAAAAAAACCCGGAATCAGAGCGAGATGCGTCCGCCTCCCGTCACCGTAAAACCCCTCGTCTGGGAAAACCACTCACCGTATCTGGTGGGCTTCGTGTTGCGAAGACCTCCTTCAGAGAGTAGCACACGACAAAGTTAATAAGACTTTCCCTCGACCCCACATTTCACCGTCTGCAGGACCAAGACGTCACCTGAATGGATGTTCTTCCCCAGAGACGTGATGAGACCCTCGATCTTCAGGAGCTTGGACTCGATTTCATCTTGTCGGCAAAAAGCTGAGGGAGACAAAGAAAAAAGCGACGCGAGATGACGCCGGGTGAAACGGCGGACACCGACCGCTCTCGGGGCCTGTCTTACGCACTTCCTTTCCCGAGGCGCGGGAGAAAAGACGACTCCACCACCCGGTCGTTGAGGGGCTGGGCCATGCGGTAGTCGTTCCACAGCGTCTTGTTGTCCATGTCCATCAGCGTGCTCTCCAGCTTCCGGATCTGCACGAGAGCGGAGAGACGTGTCAGTCACCTGAGCGGGCGGCGGTGGCGGCGGCGGCGTCACGGACGGGAGCGGCGTCGGGACCGTGCCTGGTTGTGCGAGAGCGTAATGGGGGTGTCGAACACCGTCCACAGGATGCTCTCGTAGCAGGGCGGGGTGGTGAGCGAGCCCTGGTATCTGAAGAAGTGGTTGAGGTTCTCGGGGAGCATGGAGCGCACGTTGATGTCCGATATGTGCATGGACTGTCCTGTCGGGGGAGGGGCGGGGGCGGGGGGGGGGGGGGGGGGGTTACAATGTGGAGGTGACCTCCAGTGAAGTCACTTCCTGTCTGACGGGGCCGCATGTCGACTTTACTCACCAGCGTATTTGATTTTATCCAGGTTTGAGATGAAGTCACTGTAGTAGGTGTTCTCAAAGTGGCCATCCTGGATGGAAAAATAAACAAAACAAAACTGTGTCTCCAAGTGTTTTCAGTCATTATGATTTGATTTTTATGATATAAAACATTATTGCAACAGAATGATTTAACCACAAACACAAAAAGGCTTGAAATGGAGATTTAAGATGAGTCAAGGCACAATAAAAATCAAATTCCATTGCAGGAAATCTAAGTTAATTCTCTTAAACCGGAATTATAAATGATAGATCGGCATGAAAACAAACTGAAAATGAAGTAAAAATAACAGAATTACAACAAATCCTCCCAAAAGTCAAACCCGAAGGAGAACTGCCAGCTCAAAGGTCAAACGTCTTCAAATCCAGCTGCCTTCATGACACTACCAGATATTAGGATTTTTAAAAAAAACAGAAGAAACCCACTTTATTAACCAGATGAAAGCCTGAAAGTTCACCCGGAGTTCCTCTGCAGGCTGAGCTGCTATCAGGGCGACGAGCGGTCGCCCCGGCTTCGACCTCTCCGAGGAACGGAAGCGTCTCGCAGCCGAAAAAAAGATTAAAAAAAAGGCAGCGCCTGCTCCGAGATCCAGGAAACAAGCGCTCCTTCAACGGGGGGGGGGGGGGGGGGGGACTCAATAGAGCTTTCAGCGCGGCAGGATGACCACAACAAAGCTTCCCCACACTTCAAAGGCCACTGAATCGTTTAGTAAAATTTATAAGACTTCACTACAAAGAGCCTCTGAGTCGGACTCGGGACTCGACGTCCGGCGTGGATGAGACGCACATTGTGCCGGAAAACAAAGCGTGCGCGGGACTTACGTACATCATAGAAAAAGGCCAACACGGCCAGGCCGTCCGGCTTGTCTTTGGCTTCGGTGAAGCTGGCGTACTTGTCGGAGTTGTAGTGGACGACGTGGAGCTGGAGGAGAGACGAGCCACAGGGTTAGTGTGGGGGGGGGGGGTTTAGGCGCCGGTTCAACGGCGACGTCTGGAAGGACTTTCCAGGGTCGGGCATGTTTGGAGCAGCAGAGGGAAGGAAAGGAAGGAATGCGTCGGCGGCGGAAAGAGAGCGTGCAAAGATCAATTTTCACATCCGAGGTCGTCGAGAGGCTCTGCTTTCATCGTTAACAAAAAAAAAAATCCGATCCGCGCTCTGACGGTCTGTTAAGATAATTTATTGCTCTCTGTTTTCCCTCCTGAAAGTCATTTTCCACAGTTGTTTGTTTGTTTGTTTTAAAGCCGACCTCTGCCATGTAGCGGATGCCGTCGATGGTGTGCTCCGCCCCGCTGGCCTCCAGGTCCCAGCCGCCCCAGTGCAGGTGCATCTGCACGGCCGTGTACTTCCCGGGGAGGCCCTTGGTGATCGTCATGGTCGGGAGAAGATCGATTTGAACTGGTGGGAATAATAAAAAAAAAAAACCAGTCACACACCCCCAAATGTTCCACGCTGACTCTAACTCACTTTAACTGTAACTAACAAACAGGCAGAGGTCCCGATTTACACGACAACGTTTGGAGTGAAACTCTGAAAACAATGTCGTACTCATGCTGGGCCACTAGTGGGCGCTGTTGGTAATCTTTATCATGAAACTACACACATATACACAGAGAACAATGAGCTCTAAACATTGACATAGACGAAGTACGCTGACATTGTAGTGGACAGAAAATCCAGTTGGATTGTTATCATGCTGACTGTCAACTATAATAATCATCATCATCATCATCATTATCATCATAATCAAAATAATCATAATAACAATAAAAATTCTTGTAAACCTGCCCAGAGAGTATGAAAACTCAATGATGTCCTTTAAAAGGGGGAATTGTTAAATTTGGGAACAACTCACAGCAACATAAGGCGTCAGATCAGAATCTGTTGGTTAGATTTGTTTCCAGTTCTGCATCAAATACAAACGATTTGTGTGTTTGTTCAACATAAGGCAGAGTGTTTGAAATAGATAGAGATACTCCAGGAGAGGCGTCAAACACACTTTAGTTCAAACACTTCATGTTGAGTGAGCTGGATCGTTGAGATAAGTGCCGTATACAACCTTTAAATTTAAACGTTGAGGTTTTTCTTTGTTGTGGTGCAGAGTATACGTGATGAAAATATTTAGATCTTTAGAGAAACCCACCAAATACAACCTGAGATTGTTTCGATGTGAACATAAAGTACATTTTAATGAAACCTTCTGGTGCAGAATACAGTGAAATATCCAAAACACATGTTTTAACAGGCTCGTGAATTTGTTGGGGGGGGAATCTATATTTTCTTTGACATTTTAACAATTTGTTGCGAGTTTGTCCAGATTGGAGCCTCTTGCGGGACAGTTTTAGCCCGCGGGCCTCATGTTTGGCCGCCCTGCGCTCCAGGAGATCAGTGAAACTAAAGTCGGGTTGCAAAGGAGAACTGGACGGAGATATGCTGGCGGTCATCTCAGAGTGTGGCTCGAAACTCTAAATCCCTGACTTACTGGTTTTGTCTTTATTGCAGGCGACATAATCGACCCAACCGAATGGAAATAAAATAAAATGGAAAAACAAAAAGCACATGTCATGCGTCCAAAGTTGTTTCAAGCCGGTCAGGAGCTGAAATGTGAAGCGGCAGAGATATTTTGCTGGAGCTGAAATATGAGACATTATTTATTGATTCGTCTTTGTGTGCGTTTCTATTTCTGCCTCCGTCGCGTTTCACTATTTCACTGTTTAACTGTTACAAGTTTCCCTTATCTCTTAGTTTGTCTGTTTTATTTGTACTTTTTTTTTTTTTTTTTTTTTTTTACAAAGTTAGGAAGTTATATTGGCCTCATATTTGTCCACATTCACATTCGCGCTGTTCAACTTCCAGTTTATTCAGAAATGTGAGTGTGTTTTACTTGGAAATGGAATAAACTGCATTTGATAAGGAAACTGACTTTAATCTTGGGTGGATTTCATCTCCATGTCCAACAATCACAGTGCGGTTTTGCCACCTGCTGAAAACGACGTTTCTTACCAGAGTGTCCGTTGTTGGACATGAGGAAATTGCCTCTCTGCGCATCGTAACCGCTGAGCTCCAACTGTAACATGTCCGGGTTGTGCCTCACGCTGCGCCTCTGGATGTCGATGGGAGACTGCTTCTTGCCTCCACAGGCAGGATACTTGGTGGGCCAGTGCATTTGGTCCAAAGCTCCCTCTGTTGTTGGGACAAAGAAATAAAAGGAGCGGGAGCAATACGCACGCATTTTGGGTGAAAGTTAACATCTGAGCGCAGTGGGTTAAAGTGGATGTTGGTCAAAGTGCCAAGCGCGAGACCCGCTCGACTGGATTGACGCACTGAGGTAAATCACACCGCAAATATTTGTGACAGAAGTGTAGTATGCACCCAAATATCCCGGTGAGCGTCTCCACTGGACTTCGGTATAATAATCATCCAAGAAATATTCACCCAAATGGAGAACGCGTCACCCACAAAACTCGGCCGCTTAAAATACAGAGGTGCACTCAATATGACAATTTAAGCTTTTGCTTGATTAGAAAAGGTTAAACTTATTTGCTTAAAGTCTTCCACAAACGGACCCGTGCCTTTACGCACGTTTTACGCACGGAACTTAAAAGTCGGAAAACACGTTTTAAAAAACAGAAATGAATTAACAATGTATTTTTAAGACTTAAAAAAAAGCCCACCTGTATATGTCCAGTGTATGTCATTATGAGGGACCCCCGCACCGACCACACAGACCACCACAGCGCAGACGACCGCAGAGAGAAACTCCATCTCCGCTCAGACTCGCAGGACACTGACACCTCGCAGAGGTTTTCGCTCTGGATTTAAACTGCGTGTGAAGGGAGGTGTTGAAACCTCTGCTGAAAACGCCCCGGGCGACGCAGCAGCAGCCCCACAGTGACAGGAAAGCAGCTGCTATACCAACCAACAGACCCGCTGTCTTAAAGGCGCTGAAAAATACGCATCAAATATCCAAGCATGGAGACACAGATTTCTACAGATCTGCTGCTCCACTGGGGCACATCAGCCATTCCCTGTGTTTAAAGCACCTTCTAATATTTGGAACTTGCTACAAGGCCCAATAAGGGAACCTGACTAAGGTGTTATTTTGGGAAGTTCGACAGAATCTTATCTGTTTCCACCTGAAACCATCACACGGGCTGCGTCATGCTGTGTCACCGTCGAGACGCCGACACGCGACAAGAAATGGCTGCTGATCAAAATACAACACAATGAATATTCCTAAATGGAGCATGCGAGCAGCAGTGATCAAATATGACATCACACGTTGCCTCCTAAACCCTCACAAGTTGCAGCACGTCGTTGAATGTGTGTGTTTTGTCTGAAGGATGAGTGTCGAACTGAAACCGATGACGCTCGTGTTACAATTGGTGATTTCAAATGATGCAGCAAACATTCACTGGAAATAAGTGATTAGGTGAAAATGTGGCTTGAAAATTACATATATCTGGGAATTCTTTGTGCTTTTTATCAGCTCTTATCTTCAAAACCCACGAAGACACTTCAACACACACTCTCAACTCTGACCAGGAATTGTGAAAACTAAAGTTATGTCTCATTGTATTATGACAATTTGCTGGTTTATTGAGTCGGTATGTGCTGAACCTTTCTCTCCCAGAGATGATGCACCTTCCTTTAATCCGGTTAGGGTTAGGGTTAGGGTCAGACGTGAAATATTTCAGGTGTTTGTCTTTACTTTCATTCCTTTAGACGATAGCATCGCTCCTCTAACCTTTGTCTGTAAGTTGAATAGGAATGAATGTGTGTCTTCAGTCAAACACTTGAACAGAGGTACATTTAAAATCAGGAGGAAAGAAAACGTTAAAGGGGCAAACCAAAGTCTGCGTGTGTGTATCTGTGTGTGCAAAGACCTGATTCAATTACAAACTGATCAAAGACTCGTCTCATTTAAAGATTTACATTGTTTCCTTTCTCTCGACTTGATTAACACCAGTTAGGTTTTTTATTTATTTTATTTTTTTATCAAGAACTAATGGAAGAGGATTAGGGCCACTGTGGAAAAAAAAACCCTGAGTTCTGACTTTTTTGCCCAGAATTCTGACTTTAAACTCAGAATTCTGACTTTTAAACTCAGAATTCCGACTTTTAAACTCAGAATTCTGAGTTTAAAATCAGAATTCTGAGTTTAAAAGTCGGAATTCTGAGTTCAAAACTCAGAATACTGAGTTTAAAATCAGAATTCTGAGTTTAAAAGTCGGAATTCTGAGAAAAAAAGTCAGAACTCAGGGGTTTGTTGTTTTTTTTTCACAGTGGCCCTAATCCTCCTCCGTAAGAACTATTCAATGGCTTTAAAAGAAGCGGCTAAACAGGCCCAGACGGACGACGCTCCCAGACCGAGGTCATTAAGAAGCCACAGATATGACGCCCGTCGGCGTCTACCTTGCAAACAACAGCAACGTATAAATTAAGCAAAGCTGTCTCCTTCCTCAGTAAATCACCCGGTTTCTCTCGGGGCCCCGAGGACAATAATAGCTTTTAAGGTCTTATGGAGTTTAATGGCGACTGCGCCGGCCCCGGGGGCCGATGTACCGTATCATTCGGTAATGAAGGCAAACGCACGGGAAACCATCCTCTCTGACTGAAAACTGAGAATTTGGAGGTGTGCTGGACGCCAAAACGTGGGATTCAAGAGCTCAGGGGGGGGGAGAGAGAGGAGAGGGAGTGGCGGTTCGGAGACTGGTGACTCGTTACTGGACACTGCTGCTCAGCAGGAGGTCACGAGGCGAACGCAACAGCACTGCTCCTCCGTCGTGAATCCAGGAGAGCCCGAGTGTTTGAAGGTGTCGTCCACACGTCGCCCTGCAGGGCACAGCAGCACACGCTTTGGATTCTGCGTCGACGAGTCGGGCTTAGTTTAACCTGCTGCCTGTAAAAACAAACAAACAAAAGAAAAGAAAGTGGTTCTGATGGATTATGGTAACAAAAAGTCTCACTTGCCTCTAAATATGACACATGTTGGGGCCTGTTCTCTGTGTCATGAAGCTGTGATGTGATCCAACAAACCACGACCGTTGAGCCACAGCAGAGGATGAAATTAAAATAAAAGCAATTCTATTAAATCTTGTCAGGGATTTGAACACCTGACATGTAATAAACTTCAGCTCCACTTACTTAGATGCACAATGAGGGGGTTTTTCATGAATATGTGGAGAGAAAAACCAGTTGGTTCTGTAATTGACTGACCTCATATTAACCTTTCACTTCTGACTGACGACAACCACTGACCTTCAGCCCACATTTTAATATTATTTGTCTTCGATGTGTATTTCTGTCCATGAAATGTTTCGGTAAGACTCTCTGACCAGCATTAATGATGTGATAACGTTTGAATTTAAAGCTTAAAGGTTTTTCTTTGCTGTGGCGCCGGGCGTACGTGACGAAAAATGTAAATTTTCCTGCAAAAACAAAACGATTGTGGAGGAAAATGAGTATAATTTCAACGCAAATCCAATTTTAATTCAACTTTCTGGCGCAAAACACACTGAAACAAACACAAAAATGTCTCCTGTTGTATTCTTTAACAAACTCACCCTGACAGAATGGCTTTTTAGGCCAATGCTAGTAAATTTGTAAAAAAAAAAAAATGTGTTTAAAAATCAATGCTTTTTTAATTTGCTTGGTTTGGCTGCATCACATTTCTAGCTTTTTTTTAATGTGTGGATGTTAAACATGTGGTTTTTTTTGTTTGTTTTTGTTTTTTTTGTCTTTTTGGCCAATAAAGGCTTCCTATTTTGGAATTTGAGGTTTGTAGGTTTGTGGAGATAAACCGCCTCAAAGCCGCAGTTCTGGTTTGAATATAGAAAAACAAGTTTGACAGTGTCCAGGAGGACGTCTGGCTTCGGAGGCATCAGGTCAGTGGTGACTGGGGGAGGAGGAGGACTTTTGTCCGGACAAGGTTTAAACATGAAGAATTCTTGTTATTATTACTATTCTTATTATTTCAACATTGACAGTGAGAAGCGTCCTTCCTCCTGCACACTGAAAGGGGGAACCGTCACCTGACGGTTCACGGTGACGCCGGTGTTTTCTAATATATCGCAATATGCAGACTGACGAAATCCCTTCATCCCGCCTGTATAGAGGGAAGACGTGTCTCTATTTACTTTTTTAATTTTTTTTTTTTTTTTTGCACTGAGCATTAAAGCTCTTTCCCAGCAACGCCCTGCTCACACAGCGGCGGGCGGTCTCACCTCAGAGCTGGCCAGTCCAACCACCGTCTGCCTCAGTCAGCAGCCGCTACTCTGCAGGACAGGGAGGCGGGTTTTTTTTATTATAATAACACGTTGTATCGGGAGGGAAAAAAAAAAAATAACAAAGAAATAAACCCCCCTCTATAACTGGACCCGCTGTCCACGGCCACGGCGTTTGATTTAAATGTCAGCGTGACTTTCCTGTCAGCTGTGGTTTGTTTTTGTGTTTGGAGGAGTGGAAATAAAAACCAATTTTACCGAATGTTGCTTCAGGGTATAAAGGCAGAAACCAGTTTTCATGTTCATTTAACCCTTTATAGGGCGCGAGCGGTTATAATCTTACCCCTGTGTGTTGGTTCTTGCTCTTTAATTCTGTGGGTTTTTTTCTTTAATAAACACAGATAAATGATATCAATATATTATTAACTCTTTAATATTGTGCAGAGCTGAGAAAAATTAGGTGCTATTTCACAACTTATACTTTAAAAAAATACATTGTGTAAAGAAGAACTGTGCCAGTGTCACAAAAAAGTGATTTTTTTTCTGCAAAGGGAAGTATTATGTGACTGTAAGTTAGAACATTTCAAATGAGATTTGAAGACAAAACAGGCCGGTAAGTAGCCAAAACCACATTAATACTAACAAATCACTTCTAATTTCAATATCTATACAAACACTAACTATATTAAAAGTCAATATTTACATTATTGACACATTCCATTGCAGTAATTGTGTAGTAAACTACATGAGGTGCAAATAAATGAATGAATGAATGAATGAATATTTCATGAAATTACATATGTACAAAAAAAAAATTCCTGAAAAAAGAAAGCAGAAATGACCATAAAAAAGTGTTTTGCCCTCAAAAGGGGTTTTAAACTCTCATCACACTTGCAACGTCATTATCTGGACAGCAGATGGCGCTCTTGGATGTGAGTGAAACACCAGACTGTGTCAAGGTCACTGCAGCAGCAGCTCAGGTCTGCCATGAATGAGAGGATGGATGAAGGATGGATGGATGAAGGATGGATGTGAACAGACGCGAAAAATGCAAAAAAAAAAATTGTTTTCACTTGAACACACTGTTTTATAAAAAGAGCCTCAATATTCTGTTAGGTCTGCGACTCCGAGACAAAAACCTTGTTTGTTTGTTGCTTTTAACTTTTCGTTTATAACATTTTTCCCCAAAGGAATATTAACAAAACAAGTAACATATATCACATATATAACGTGTATAATGCACCCCCCCCCCCCCCCCCCCCCAAAAAAAAGGGCATTCAAACAGTGGGAAAAAAATCCCACAACATAAAACACTGACAAGAAATTAATTAATTAATTGCAAGTCTAAATAGCGAAAACCTTTAAAAAAATAAATTTAAAAAATGCCCACGAGGCTCGTGTTTGACAAACCGGATTATTTCCAGGTAAAACACAGAAACGGAGAGTTTCTCTCTCTTCAGGAATCACTGCTTCACTTCTTCAATGAAAATCACGCCGCTCTGTTTCCTTTACGCTTCACGATGGGAAGTGAAGCGTCATTGGGGAAAAAAATAAAATAAATAAATAAAAAACGTGACGTAAACATGTGACCGTCACGTGATCCTGCAGCAGCATCCCTCTCGGTGCATGCCTGTCTGCACGTCCTCCTCCTCCTCCTCCGCCTCTTCATCATCATCATCATCATCACTGCGTCACACGTCCTCCACCATCACAACATTAAAACTACAATTCCCACAATCCTCCTGCGCTGAACCGTCCTCTTGTGTTTAAAGGGTCTTTTTCTCTTCCGCTTATTGAACAAAATTGCGATTTATTAAATAAATATGGCACAGTAGCATTGGTTAACATTTTATATTGCAATAAACTCAAAGAAAGTACAAGATAATAAATAGAAAATAAAAAAATGAAATCTTTTCTTTTTCTCTCTATATTTCAAATGTGAAAAATGGTGACAAAGTTCCTTATAAAGGCAGAAATGCAGAAAAATATGCAGTTTTCCCGTTGGTCCACAAGTGATTCACTTGACATTGTTGTAAAATTTACAGTAAAAAAAAAAAAAAAATGCTCAGTTGTTTCAATGTCTTTAAAGAAGAACTGTACTCTTATGAAGTGAAGATAATAATTTAACACTAACCTCTTTTCAGGCACGGCAGCTGGACACGTGATGTAGTTATATATATATATATCTCTGCGTATACGTGAATATAGATTATCTATATTTTTCTAGCTATATTTCCATAGAATGTAACGTTAATTCTTTATATCATCACTAAAGGGTTTATATATATCGTATGTATATTTATATGTATGTGGGTAGATGGAGTATCTGGGATTGAAGATATGTTGAAGGTACGTATGAAATGAATAAAAAACAACAACACAATTTTAAAAAGTGAACTTGAAAAGTAAGAATCTTAACTTTTTAACTTCCTTTAAAAAAAAATAATAATAATAATAATTGTAAAATTCTAATGGAATTAATTCATTAGTAAGACGAATCTTTGACGGCGATCGATGCCTCTTTCCGCTGATCATTATGGGATGTCTGGCTCGCTCATGGTGAACGTGCGTCCGCTCTCGCGCTGCCCCCCGCCCCCCCTCAGCCAATCAGCTCGCCCCTCCGCTGCGCTGCTTCCGGGTTCAGTCCCCTTTTCCTCCCGACCGGAGCGTCACGAGCGCCCACTCTGCTGCCTGCACGAGACAGAGAGCCGCCCCGAGCCCGCGCACACACCGGAAAGGTAACGTTTACTCTTTATTCCTCGCTTTTTCTTCACTCAAATACCGCGCCAGGCATGAAACTTACACATTTTACGGCTTTATTCGGAAGCTGTGCGGAAAATTCCACTTCTATTTCCTCCTTTAAATGCTGTTTTTTTTTTTTCACCCTTCGTCACGACCCGGCGTCTTGTCATTGAGTTAATAATTAAATTAAAATCACATAAAGCTGCACGACACGGTTTTGTGGCTTGTAGGATGGAGCGTTTTGGAGCCTCTCTCTGTCTATTTTTAACCGTCAGCTGTCTAAATGTCTGTCCATTTAGAGGGGTGTGTGTGTGTGTGTGTGTGTGTCGACTGCAGCTGCAGCAATCATTCTAAGGACATAAAGTACAGTAAAAAAAAAAATGACTGTCTGCAACTTGACGCCATATTTTCTCACACACACACACACACACACACACACACACACGCATACAGAGACAAAATGTGTGTGTGCTACCAGTTGCTTGCAGCAGACAGGGAGGTGTGTCCACCCCTTGAAGGAAAATCACTGTGCAGCTCCACTGTGAGAGATGTTGAGTCATTTCCTCCACCATCACCCCTCTGTAGGACTAATCTATCCCCTGTAAACACCCTCGGCCCATTTTAAACGTTTCTATGAAGATTAATTCAACGGCAATCGACTCCCAGACCTGCTCTCACTCTGCAGTCCGGACTCTGGACACAGATCAAGTGTCAGTCCTCCACTATTTATTTATTTATTTATTTATTTATTTATTTATCTGCCGGCTGCCATTTTGTGCCTCCATTTTGCCGGCATGCACTCCAGTGTTTGCAGTAATCTGACACTGAAAGGCAGAAGGAGCTCAGAAATCCACAGGCCTGCAACCGGGGAGGGATGAGTGTGCATCTTTATAACCTGTGGCTCCTCTTCTCCGTGAATCGGTGTACAAGACATTGTCATTTACAGTTAAAACCAAAAAAAGGAATCAAAGGTTACTTGTCGAAAGAAATCTGACGACAATATTAAGATTAAGAAGAAAAAAACAACAAAGTTCTGAAGCTAAATTCTCCATGTAGGGTCTCTTTGAGTCTTGGGAGTCGTGTTGCCTCTCGTCAGAGACTCCAGTCTGGACGCCCGGCCCCGGTCCCAGAGTCCATCCGCCCTGTTTGAGAGTGTCCCGACGGAACAGCGGCTTTATGTGGGACAGTTTGTCCTCTGGCGGGTCGATGAGGCTGCGGGCGTCGTGCTTTTAAACTCCCTCTGACCTCCAGCGGCTGGAGTTCACCGAGATAACGGGAGATTACACCGTCACCGTGCAGTTTGGACAGAAAAAGAAAACAAACATTGTCGCAAAAGTTTTTCTTCTCGCTATCAGGGGGGCGGAGGGGTGTTGCTTCATCGTTTGCCCGTTGAACCGTTTCGCAACCATTTTTGTTTTGTGCAATCTGATAGATAACCGAAGTGGACCTGCAGAGGTTTTTTTTTTTTTTCCTATTGTGCTGCAGAGGCCACGCCCCCCCCCACCCCCACCCCACCCCACCCCCCGTCCTGTGTCTTAACGTCCCCGCCGGTTCACGTCTGCTCTGCCTCCGAGACGCCGTCAAGTTGCAGGAAGTGTCCGTCCTCCGTGGTGACGCCCGTCTCTCCCCTCGTCTTTCCCTCCGCAGATCCAGAACCAGAACCATGTCCATCCTGAAGATTCACGCCCGGGAGATTTTCGACTCCCGTGGCAACCCCACGGTGGAGGTCGACCTCTACACCAAGAAAGGTACCGTATGACCCGCCGCCTCCTCTCGGCACTCGCCTGTTGCGCATCGATCCATCCTGCAAAGTGGATTTTTGCTGCAGGACGAGAACTTTCCTCCCCGTTGGAGATGATTTGAGGAGACGAGGAGGCACATCCTGTGAAACCTCCTGAGATTAAGCCTCGTTTTTCACCCCCCCCCCCCCCCCCGTTTAGTTTTAACGCTGTTGTGGTGTGAATGCAACAGGTCCTTTCCAAACCTGTTCACATGCTCATTGTCCAGGAAGGACTTGGTATTTCAGTTGAACTGTTTATTACGTAATGGATATTAGGTTTTAAAAAACTGGACTCTCTTGGTTTCCCTGTATCAGATGGCGACGGTGTGAAAATAGCCTGTAACCTCACACTGCCGGCTACTGTAGGGATTCCTGCACTGCAGATCGTCGTACAGTCGCTCCGTCCCGTGAAGCCTGAGCGTCTCGTGCAGAGCCGGAGAGTTTGGTCGAGCACAACTCGTCACCGTTTGACATGCGTGTTTACGGCTAAGATCAATTTATTCAATGAACTAAAAGCCCCGGAGCGTTCCCCGGAGAACTTCTCTGCTCCCAGTGAAACGCGGCAGGAATGTTAATGAAGCAGCCTGAATGAGCGCTGGCGTGGAAAATCCGCCGCGGCGGCTCCAGAATGGGCCGACCGGTTCCGGACGGGAGCTCCTGTTGACTGTAAACAGCCGCCTTGTGTTCTCTTTTTTTTTGACGCGGTTTCCTTTTAAGAACCGCGGCCGAGCCTCTGCGGCGAGACGGAGGCTGCAGCACGCAGCTCGCCTCCCCCCGGTTACTACTGTCCTGTTATGTAACCGGCTTCAAGGGCACGCTGGAGAACCTCGGTGAAATGATGTCATTGCAGTAGCCGTGGTAACCTCTTCACACACTCCTCCTGTTGCGTCGTGTGTCACACGAGCAGAGTGTGTGTTAAGCAGGAGCGTCTTCGCTCCCCAAGTCTGATTTTGGCTGGAAATTCTCCGGACGGTGTTTGAGCCAGGTGATGTCTGGGTGCAGATGATGAGTTAATCCGGTGTGTGTGTGTGTGTGTGTGTGTGTGTCCTCTTGCCCTAAGCCCTCAATCCCCTCAGACTCACACCACCCTGCCGCCCCACTGAGCAAACTGAATGAGGTTGTTTTTTTTTTTTTTCATTTGGGCCCGCACCAACTTCTCTCCACTCGGGTGAATCCAAAATGGCTCTCCTCTGTGGTGTATGGGCGTGGCTTGACATCCTGCCACGGATGCTCTGCACATGCTCAGTCCGCAGCCGGACCCCCCCCCCACCCCCCGGTTACATCACAGCCTCCTGCAGCACGACCGGCTCCCTGCATGCTTTGTCTCCATCCCTGCACTCTGAGGCTGATTGGACAGTGTCCCACTCATGCATTTTACACACCCAGCAGCCCCTCCTGGACACAATGTCCTCACTCTCTCTCTCACACACACACACACACTCACACACACACACACGGTGTGTGCTGGATAATCCTCACATACAAAAAAATGACTCTGCAAGATGAACGTAGTAATGTTGATTTGAAACATTTATCAAACTCCAGTCACTCCTCTCTCGTATCGTCCAACCCTCTGGACGGAGATCACAGCAGCAGCGGCTACTCAGGCTTTGAAATATATTATTTTATCCACGATTAAAGCTGCTGATAAATATCTGATTAAAATTATGTTGGAATCCGGTAAAAACAGTATAACAAGGAAGGGGCTAACTGAGGCGCCGCCGACAAACGAGCACAGAAACGACGGAAAAGCAAAATGTGTGTGAATAAGTTCATTAAATACTGGAACAGATGGAAAACTGTCTTTGATGTCCTGACTTCTCAACAGAGTGCTGGATATAAAGAGTCTGATTGCTCCGATAAACTGAATCAGAATGTGTATACATGCACGTAAACATCTACTGATGGTATAATATACTGTTATTGTTCACTGTACTGCTGTAAGAAATTAAACCTAATCTCAATGATAATGCCAGCAAACCCCTGTTATTGTATGAGCTTGTATTTCTGTTTGTGTGCACCCTGCTGTCAATAAAAAATATCAAGAAAAGAGAAGGTCTTAAATCCAAAATGTCCCTCAGGCCTGTTCAGAGCCGCCGTCCCCAGCGGCGCCTCCACCGGCATCTACGAGGCTCTGGAGCTCCGCGACAACGACAAGACGCGCTACATGGGCAAAGGTAAAGACCCCCCCCCCCCCCCTCCTCCATGTCATTCCACCCCTCCTCTCCACCCTCCCATCCTCCTCACCTCTCCCCCCCCCTCTTCCTTCTCTCCCACTGCCAGGAGTGAAAAGAGCCGTTAAATATATCAATGAGTTCTTGGCCCCTGCTTTGTGTAACCAGGTAAAGCGCAGCCTCCCGCTGCAGCATGGAGAATGAGCGTGGAGTTTTGAAAACTAAAACTAAAAACTAAACCGCTTGACCCCCCCCCCCCCCCTCCCCCTCTGCTCGCTTGTCCTCCTCCGGCCGGGTCAGTCATGGTCTGCTTGTCCCTTGCAGGTGTCTCAAAAGCAGTTGATCATATCAATAAAACAATTGCACCTGCACTGGTTAACAAGGTAGGACCATTTATTGTTTGGCTAACATTACATGATGTCACGTATAGAATTCACATGATCAGTCTCTTTTCTTAATCGGTCCCGGAAATTGATTCTTAAACAGACTGGTGTTGACGCTCGTCTTCCTCGTTGGTTCTCGTCTTCTGTATGCCTTGTAATGATTGGTTAACCGAAATACTCCTTACTCGGCGTTCCGCTGAGCTTTGTGGTTTGATTCTAACAAGCTATGATTAACATTATCAGTGTTTTTAACCTAAATTAACAATTTAAATATTCTTTTTTTTTTAATGGCGATGTTTTGTAAACCTGCCGATTGTTTGTGGTTCAGGATGTGAACGTGAAGGAGCAGGAGAAGATCGACAAGCTGATGCTGGACATGGACGGCACGGAGAACAAGTGTAAGTTTTGCTCTTTACGGCCTCGGAAAGGCCGACGTGTGCAGACTGCGTCTGCAGACGGAGGAACTCGGCTCGCTGCGTGCCGCCACTCGCTTCTCAGTCGTACTTTAATCACGTTCAGCATGTGGCGTCGCTGGAATGTGAGCTCCTGCTTCTCTGTAGCGGCGGCGGGTTAATTCTGCTGCTTCAATGTTGCTGGTGTTTTTAAAAATGAGATTTCGGTAGAACATAATTTAAATTCTGTCTTACTATTATCATTTTATTAATATTAGAGAATCTCACCAGGTTGTATTGGAGCTCTTTCATGATGGGAAAATTAATCAAATGTGTTTTCTATAGAGGGGAAGTAAGTTTGATTTTTAACCATTGGAATCGTCAAAAAACATGAGAATGTACATATTTGCTAAGCGTGGACACAGACGACTTATCGATTCCTCCGCCTTTGCAGCCAAGTTCGGTGCCAACGCCATCCTGGGCGTGTCTCTGGCCGTGTGCAAGGCCGGCGCTGCAGAGAAGGGCGTCCCCCTCTACCGCCACATCGCCGACCTGGCCGGAAACCCCGAGGTCATCCTGCCCGTCCCGGTGAGCATGACTCGGCGCATTTCGCCCAGGGGGGGGGGGGTTCCCGTACGGACGGCGCTCTAACGTTCCCGTCCCTCAGGCCTTCAACGTCATCAACGGCGGCTCCCACGCCGGCAACAAGCTGGCCATGCAGGAGTTCATGATCCTGCCCATCGGCGCCAGCAGCTTCAAGGAGGCCATGCGCATCGGCGCCGAGGTCTACCACAACCTGAAGAACGTCATCAAGGAGAAGTACGGCAAGGACGCCACCAACGTGGGGGACGAGGGAGGTTTCGCCCCCAACATCCTGGAGAACAAAGAAGGTGTGGAAACGAAAACTAAATGCAGCCGGGATCTGAAAACACCGATAGTTTTTTTTGGTCTTGGGGCTTCATGTTTCACACCCCAAGTTACAGATGATATTGAACATATATTATTGGCTGCAGTTTTTTCTTTTCAAAAGCAAAAACCGCGACAATCACAGCAAGATACAAATAAAAATAAGACAACAAAAGCAGCCGAAAATACCAATCGATATACATTTGAGAGCGACAGACCACAAAGAAAATAAAAGTCACGGATACTCTGACAATGAACCTGTTGTGTTGGAATCCGACACATCATTTCAGAAATTGGCTTCCATGTTTGATCAAACGTTGTAATTGAGTGCGTCGGTGAACATCTTATTTTTATATGCAAAAAAAATCCCTTTACATCAGTTCTCTTGATCATGAGTGGAGACAGTTTCCTGTTTCCACCTTAAACGCAAAGCAAAGGTTATTGCATTGAGAGCACCGTTGTGGAAAAGTGTTGTTTGGAGGCGACACGCCGACGAGAGCAGTCGGAGTGTGGATGGGAGGAACCCGACTCTTTAAGAAAGAGTTCAGAGTTGCTAGTTTGAAGCAGGAAGCAGGAAGGCACTTCTACTTATCGTGTCGCCCTTCAGGCACGGCTTCTAAATTTAGTCCGCCACATGGAAGTGAGTTCCAAGCCGCGACTCCGGTGTCGGCTCATTGTGCTGACGTGACAGAAGCCCCGCGGCAACGTGTCGACTTAACGTTCTGGCCGTTGTGTCCGTCAGCTCTGGAGCTGCTGAAGAACGCCATCGGCAAGGCGGGCTACACCGACCAGATCGTCATCGGCATGGACGTGGCCGCCTCCGAGTTCTACAAGGACGGAAAGTACGACCTGGACTTCAAGTCGCCCGACGACCCCAGCCGCTACATCTCCGCTGACAAGCTCGGGGATCTGTACAAGAGCTTCGTGAAGGATTACCCCGGTGAGTTGGAGGGGAGAAAAACACTGCAATGGAAGCGAGGGGAGTTTTCTCTCGGTTCAGTGGAGGAGCTGCAGCGGTCGTGAAGATGATCTGTATCTGAAGTTCAGTCTTTTCTCTTCACTTTAAAATAATAAAAAATAAATAAATTCGGGTTAAACTGGCCAATAATGAGCGTGTGAGCGCTTAGCAGCTCGTTCACGCTGCCCCCTGGTGGCCAAACGGTAGAAAATCTCCCTGTGAATCAGCCCTGATGTGTTTGACTTTTACACAGATGTTGATGCCAGCATGCAGGTCTTGATACTGCATCAATACTCTTACTTTAACCAAACGTGTCTCCCCCACAGTGGTGTCCATCGAGGACCCCTTCGACCAGGACGACTGGGCCGCCTGGACCAAATTCACCGGCACCACCAGCATCCAGGTGGTGGGAGACGACCTGACGGTCACCAACCCCAAGCGCATCGCCAAGGCCGTGGACGAGAAGTCCTGCAACTGCCTGCTGCTGAAGGTCAACCAGATCGGCTCCGTCACCGAGTCCCTGCAGGCGTGAGTCTCCCCGGACCGCCCGTCCTCAACATGTCCGGCTATCCGTCTGTCCGGCTCCAGAGGCTTTAAACCAAAAACTCCTCCTCTTCCTCAGCTGCAAGTTGGCCCAGAGCAACGGCTGGGGCGTGATGGTCAGCCACCGCTCCGGGGAGACGGAGGACACCTTCATCGCCGACCTGGTGGTCGGTCTCTGCACCGGACAGGTGAAGACGGCGAGGAGACGTTGAGACCATCGGCCATCGAGCTTCCGGACTTCAGAGTTTCACCGGTTTTTTTTGTGTGTTCTTTGTCTGCAGATCAAGACGGGCGCCCCCTGCCGATCTGAGCGTCTGGCCAAGTACAACCAGCTGCTTAGGTGCGTCCTCCACACACACACACACACACACACACCGTGACGCCGCCGCCGCTATGCTAACACCCCGTCCTCTCCGTGCTTTCAGGATCGAGGAGGAACTCGGGGCCAAAGCCCGCTTCGCCGGTAAGGACTTCAGACATCCCATCTGAGCCGCTCTCCTGCCCCGGGCCTCTGTGTGTTCATTGCTCATAAATAACCTCACACACACACACACACAGACACACACACACACACCTGTAAACGCCACGCTCGGTCGCCTGCCCCGTCCGGACAGAGGTTGAAGAGATTCGCCGCTGGTTTTCAAGGTCCAACTCTGCGACGGCGCCTCCGGACGCAGCCGCCGGTTTCAGCTCATTTCTCACTCTGTGCTTCGGCTTCCCTCAGTCGTACCGGTTCTCCCGTGTCGTCGTGTCCGTGAGCGAGTGTTTTTGTTTTTTTTTTGTTTGTTTTTTTTGGTTCCGTTCGGCTTCATGTGAGTTTTCTTGTGATTCTGGTCCTACTGAGTATTCGAGCTACTGTAACTTTAGCGCGGCCCTGCTCCGGCAGCGGCGCGGCGCTACACGTGCAATGTGTCGCATCCGAAAAGGTCTCGTGTTGCTGTAAGCGTTGGCAGAAATAAATAAATAAATAATATAGTTTGAGATGCTGTGTGGCTCTTTCTTGCTAGTTAAATGTTTAGTTATTAAAATGTCGAGAGGATGAGACTTGAATTTTTTTACTTGGATTCTTGATCAAACAGTCAAGTATTTCACATGATGCAGCCTGAAAAGAGTGAATTGAAACGTTTAAATCCAACCTTTTACTTGAAACCATCACATCCTGTACAATTACAGAAAACCATTGAAGGAACCTCACAACACAATGTGTGAAATACAGTTTATCATCTGTAACCATGAGTTCCTTTGAGGATAAACTGAGTTTACGCTTCGTCTTCAACCTTCATTCTATAGTTTTTAGTTCTTCTGTAACTTTTTATTTATTTTCTTTAAACCAATTCATCTTCCTCTTGCTGCTTATATGGCCAGTTTACCTATATTTATATATATTGGTAAATAAATGATACGCTTTTCAAGTAAAAGCTTAGTTTTGTGATAGAAATGAGGTAAATACAGACTTGCCTGTTAAAAAGAAGTTAAGTCCATGAAATCAGGAGGATATGAACGTCTGTCGTCCCTCTGGTTGAGAGTCACTGATCGTTTTTCTACACGATACCGTCTATAATCAAAATGTGTGAATTACAACGAGGCAGCGTCTGAACAGCCGACAGTCTCAATGCAGAGCAGGTTTTCTTTTTTTTTTTTCATTAAAGCAAGACTTCTTGAATGATTTTCACATATTTTGTTAACCACCATTGGAATCCACAGGAAATAATAAAAAAAAAAAAGCATAACCCCAATTAGTTCACACATTTATTTATTTTAAAGTGCTTCCAGCAGTGTAGAGATTGTCGGCACCAGGTGATCCCTGGTAAGTTTCCATATTCTTCCTTTACCTGCATTAATTTTCTCCACTTTAATAATTGAAGTTTCCCGTTATTTTTCTTTACATCTTTCTCTCCCACTTCATCCTGCGCAGGGCGGCGTGGCGTTCCAGCCGATCCCAGGTTAACGGGCCTTTTACAGGACAGACTCACATTCACACCTCCGTGCAATTTAGAGTCACGAAACTCAAAACTCACATGTTTTCACTGAACCGTGGAGGGAAACCTGTTAGTGTTACTGTGATTTCCCCTCCTGCTTCTCAAATTTGGCCATAAAATAGATGTGAAACACAGAATGACAGCAGGCGGTAAGGTCGTCGAACTGTTTGTTTCTTCCGTGACCGTCCACTTGTAGCAGGCCGCCATCCTACTCCATTAACAATTCAGAGTGTGTGTGTGTGTGTGTGTGTGATGTAATCTGAGAGAAGCAGGAACATGAACTCCGAGCTGTGGGGCACCACCGCCACCTCCGCCCCTCCCTGGGTGAAGCAATCGGTGGGCCCTCTCTGCGGCGAGGCCTGCCAAGATAAATGAGGAGCCATTCAGCGACAGTTTGGTTCCTCGGGGGGGGGGGGGGGGGGCAGGGGGGGTTGCCAGCTGGGTTCGTGCCACGCCAATTTAGTTTGTGTGAGCCCTGCCTGAACCTGCCTCTATTGTTTAGCCGTCACCAAGGAGATGTATTACAAATGACTGGTACAAAGACGTGAGTTGTCACGCGTGGTGGTGGTGGTGGTGGTGGTGGGGGGGGGGGGGGGGGGGTCTTGACGGGCCGCTGCAGCTTCCTGACACTGAGTTCAGTCCGGCTCACTCTCTAAACTGTACCCATACAGGTTGTTTTACACTGGAATAATCCTGGGATTCAGTCACACTGCAGGCGGCGTCACAATCCAGCATGGGTCCAACACGCTCCTTTGGTTTATAGGGGATTTCCGCCATCTAGTGGTCAGGTGTGTACAGTGCAACTTCGAGGTGTTTTGGGTTTTTTTTCCCATGAAACAATCTTTTTCAATCCTTTCGTAATACAAACACTTGCTAAATAATGTCTGCTAATTACATCATTTTAAAATAAAATGTCTCCTTTAATTATAATGAAAAAGCTCAAGTTGGTATTTTAAATGTCACTTTCTAGTAAAGATGCTGCACAATACAAATGAACAAGTCCCTTTGTGTGTTCAATGTCTTTACCTTGATTTAGATGTGAACATTTTTATTTTAATTTCCTGTTTAGAACAGCGGACAAAAAACGAGCAAAATACTCGAGAATTAAATCATTTAATGTCATTTTTTCTGAGTTGATACCTTCTGGGATTTCTTTAAAGTGTGGTTAGAAAAGACATTTTTACTTCCTTTGGATCCGTATTTTCTATTCTATTCTATTCTATTCTATTCTAGCAATTAAAAATATGTCAGTATAGTTCAAGTCTTTATGCAATGTGGGGTCATAGGTCACAAGACACACACGACCCCAGAAGAACACATACACACATAAACAATAGACACTCACTGCAGCGTGAAGCGTTCAAGAGACTCGAAAGGTTTAAAAGTATTAAAACTATAAAAGAGATGATGAAAGTGTCACGGCCAACCGTGTTTGAACAAATAAAGAACCAAACACAGTAGAATTGACTGATTCTGTTCTTTATTTCATCATTATTGGTATTTAAAACATTATTGTTATTATTATTATGAAGGGGAATTACATAAATGTGAATAATACGCAGTAACAGAAACTCTGTGGTGTACTTGTTTATCTCTACTACATAGTCATGTCACCCAGATGTGGAAAAATACATATACTTAAATCAACGCATTTTTAACTGAAGTCACGTTCGAAGGTTGTACTTTGGTTCGGGTTGATGTTGGATTTAGATTTTTGGGAATTAAAGCAGCACAACCACTGAATGTGAATTATCATATTAATAAGTAGTAATACGAGGCTCCATTTGAACAAAAAAACATTTTTCAAGTGAAAATTAAAAACCTTTTTATATTTAAAACTTTTTTCCCGAGGTGGAGCCTTCATGGAAGCTTTTCCTCAAAGTCCTTTTTTTTTTTTTTAGCAAGTCTAAGGGGATCCTTCTGTGACTCACACTTTATATCTTCCTCAGTGTCAAGACAGGGTTTCTACAATTGAAACACTTTTTTAGTGGAATACACACACACAAGTTGTGTGTGTGTGTGTGTGTGTGTGTGTGTGTGTGTGTGTGTGTGTGGTGTTCTGTTCCCAGCTCTGGCCAGTGGGTGACGATATTTTACCGGTTGAACTTTGAGAACCCCCCCAACTGTTTCTCACCCAAGATGAAGAAGGATGCTGTCATGCTGAGTGCTTCACACACACACGTACACGCACACACACACACGCGCGTGCACGCACACACAAACACGCAACACACACACTGACTGGTCTTGAGCATCCCGCCACCGAATGACTCCCTCTTTATCCGCCAGTCCATCACTCATGTCAGGCTCGTTGTGAGCGCGTGTCGCTGCGGAGGAGCGGGACCGGGGAGACTTACAGGTGGCTCTGCGGCCGCTGCGCTCCGCTGCTCGGCGGCTAACTAACGCTGGCTAATTGCCCCCGCTGCCGCTGCCGCCGCCGCCGCCGCCGCCGCTGCTGCCGCTATTGTTCGGTGCTGCAGTCTCCCGTTAAACGCACCACAGATGTTGTAGATCACGCTCCTTAAGGTAAGCCGCCTCCGCTCGCCTTCCTTCCTTCCTTCCTTCCTTTTTCTTTTTTTTTTTTTCTTTGGCGCATCCCGGCGAGGGGGCAGCGATGACGGGGATTAAACGGCTCCGTTTGAGCGCTAGCCCCCTGCTAGCGCCAGTGACTAGCACTGATTGGGAGCCGTCTAATGGCTGGGTTCGTGCAGCCGTTGACACCGGTTGGCACCCGGGTTTTGTGTGTTTGAAGCTGTGTTTTGGTGTGTCGCAACGCTTTGGGTCGTCACCTTGCAGGTAGCGCTGTATAAAACGGTTCACTCCCCCCATCCCCTCAACCCCCCCCTCTCATTTCTTAATGATGCCTTTTACCCTCCAGGAAGTAGCCGGAGCCCACTCAGCTATTGTCATTAGCTCCAGGAAACGTTAGCCGGCAATGCTAACTCTCAGTCTTTGTGCTGTGATTGTTGTTGTTTGTGGCTGATCAGGAGCACATTTTCTGCACTGATTTGGAACAGAAACTTAACACCATTCGGGGTTTTCTTTTGTGGGGAACAACGAGGGAAATGTGGTAAGATTGTTCATTGGAGAAATGTGTCAACAAATACTCTTCTTCACATCTGATCATGTGGTGGTGGGGGGATAAAACAAAAGTGGCTGCATGATGGATGTTTGCTGGGTTTATTTATGCTGCTATTAAGAGAAAACACGTAAGACGAGACGAGCCTGAAGTTTTCATGAATTGCAAGTTTTGAGAATAGTAAACAAAGAGCTCTCAGTGGCAGTATCTGGCAGCAGGGATTGTTGCATAATCTGCCCCTTTTAAAAAAAATAGGATTCCCAAGGTGGTCTGTGTCCATTGTAATAAGTGTAACTTTAAAAAAGAAAAAAGAAAAAGAAAAAAAAGGCAAAAGCTGCGTCTCGTTTTCATTGAGTGCTCATGAGTCACTCCTTGTTCACTCTTGTTTGGTGCAGTAACTAATGAACATACACACAATGCAGACTGGATCAAACGTTCCTTTCGCCTTCATAAATGTCAGGCTATTTTCAGTCCACTCAAAAGAATTGTAATTTAATGTGCACAACAAAGCCAGACGTCTTCCCGGCTCGTCGACGTGCCGTTGGATGAGGATGTTCTCCAGTAAATTACCTGGCAGCTCTGTTCTTTATTCTTTTTTATTGTTGTTGTTGTTGCACGTTTGTGTTTTGACGTTGCAGCTTTTGGCGCTTTAACGTCTGTCCGATCTGCCACCTGTTCTAACACCCACACGTTTCCTCGACATTACAAGAGAGAGGGCATGAACCTGACGTGTGTGTGATCTCAACTGTCTTTGCAGTGTGTGTGGATTCTTTTTTTTTTTAAAAACATCTGTCGTGACACAATAATGAACGTGTCATTCAGGCGTTCACGTGACAACACATCAAGTGAAGATGCATTGATTGTTTTTTTTGCGTTTTCATTTCTGAAAAGTTTCCCATTTACACGGCAACCTTTTGAAAAATGTGGTCTGTTTACATGACGGTTTTGCCGAACACGATGCAGTTGGCATGTAGGGACACTAGTCGGTGCTGTTGTTTGTTTTTTTTAATAATAAAACCACACGTATACAAACGCGGAGAGTTAAAAACTATCAACATTCACAACGGGAGAGCACGGACATTCGTATGGACCGAGTTTTGATTGCTGTCACTGGTGACTGTCAAAATAAAAGTACCAAGTCCCAGGAGGACATTGACTGGGAGTCCTGACACTCTCCAGGAAAACATTGTTCTTATTGTCCCTCGACTGAGCACGTGCAGAACAACTCTTTATTCTGTGGCGTTCATGTGTGCTCGGGGCTGCGGGATGTCTTTTACCATCAAGGAATGAGTGGTTGACAAAACACTTCTTGTTAAAATACACATTTTTTTTTAATCCCTGGATTTGCTGTAGGCTTAACATGACCGTTGCAGACTATAGATAAAGACGAACAAGACTCTAACTCAGGGGTGTCAAATCCCTCAATCCACTCCAGCCTGCCTGAGGAAATTTCCCTGCTTTTAGGACCTGACGTTTACTGCAAATATATATATATATATATATATATATATATAACGTGATATATATATATCACGTTATTCTGATCATGTGAACTCACTTTCTATATCTTCCAGTCCCAGCCACACACGGCCAAATGTTTTATGTCTTTAAAAGAAGTTAATAATGATTGAAAATCCGATGTGATCTGTGAGTTCTAAAGCACACAGTGAACTGAGCCATGACATTGTTAGAGTTCCAGTTCTTTTACTCAAATGTCAGATATTTTTTTTACCTTTTTATTGACTCAAAATAAACAAAACATATGAAGATTTAACATAAAATCACATGTTCCATTTTTTAATCAACTTAATTAAAATCTTATACGTTCACATACGTACCACACTACGTAACGGTAAAGTTAAACATAAATCCAAAGTCGGAATCGGTTTATAATTTAAGCTGATACCATAGCCGCTCACTTGGATTCTGATTCCTCTCACCTGGTCCCATGGTACAGATGACTTTACTTACAAAACCAAAAACTGGTTTTTGCAACAAAATACATTCAAATAAAAAAAGAAAGGCTAAAAGAAAGAAAAAGAGTGTGTTTAGATCTCTATTGCTCGTAACATTGGTTTCTTGCTTTATTTGTTTCCATAATAACATTCGTTGCTCTGTCCATGTTGTGTTTTGTGTGTATTTTTAAAAAGATGGTTCACTTAATGTGAATTTCTTAATGACATTCATATTTTTTTTTTGCACCAAAATAAAGACAGCGATTGAGAGTTCAAGTTAATTATACTTATAATGTTGTTATTGTGTTTTGAGTGTCTTGTTACATGACAACGGTTCTTGAAAACACAACTTTTTGACACCGTGTGTAGCTTCATTTCAAAAACAAACAACAGCACCCACTAGTGGAACAACATTTTTTGCCGTTCCCGTGCGGACAAACATCGTTTTCACAACGTTGCAGTGTAAAATGTGAAACTTTTCTGAAACCCCGGCGTGTGAACGGGTCCCGGGTGCGACTCCCCGGGTCCAGCCGGAACAAGACGCGTCTTCTCCGCTTTTGGAAAGCGGCTGATGACGATCGTATCTTCTAATGTGAGCGATATCGGGGAATCTGTCACGCAGACATGATTTACTACTTTATATGAGATTCGAATGGGAACATTGTGTGACTGGGGGGGGGGGGGGGAGTAGACCTTGATCAGCCTTCGTACTGTGTGTGTGTGTGTGTGCGCATGTGTGTGTGTGATTTAGATTTCCCTTTAACTACCACTCAGACAGTGAGCTTGCTCAGCTCGGGCACAGAGGTCTGCCATTAGAGGCGAGATGTTGATTACTACTTCAGCGACTGCTCCCGCTAAAAAAGCACCTTAATGTTTGGTTTGTGTGATGTTATTTATTTATTTCTCCAGGAGACTTCTTTACAATTAGCCAAGAGGATGAATTGGAAATGTCTCACGCGGAGCGTTTGCCGTGTTTGTGTTTTGTGTCTTCCGCCGGGCCGCGGCGTGTCGGGAGAGCTTTTATGGGCTTTCAATTTGTGCGGGATCTCAAGAGCAGCAGTGGGTAAAATTACTTTTGAGTCACATATCCAATGACACACCCCATCCATCGAATGTTAATCTAGGCCGGGGTGTCTCCAGTAGCAGCAGAGTAATGATAAGAGAAGTGTAATAATCCTGCTATTTTCTTTTAATGACTAATACGCGTTTGAGTAATGGCAGCTCCCAGTGAGTAATAAGTGGCAAAGGTCAGGCAGTGTTGAGGAAAATCCCTCTTCGCTGTGCTCTGACACCTCTTTGTTGGATGATTTCGACAACACACACACACACACACACGCGCGCGTGCGTGCGCTCTGGAATTCAGTGTTTACATGCTGCGCTGAAACGGCATCTCGCTGTTCTTCACCTCCACGTTTGTCACCGCGTCTTTCCTCCACCATGAATTGTAATGAAAGATGATTCTCCTTTCATGGAAGCTGCTGCTGCTGCTGCAGGCGGGGGGGCGAGGAGGGGGGGGGGGGGGGGCGCTGTAAGCTGTCATCAGTGTGGCCAGCCTGTGTTTTAAAAGAGGCAATTCACTTTCAGCGAGCCTATTGTGTTTTTAGAGAGAGAGGTGATTAGGCTGACTTATTGTTTTGTTCAGGCTCTGCCTCACTCCAGGATTTCGTTTCCAGTCTGCCAATGCACTCCAATGTCTGCTTCTCTCCCCCCCCCCCCCCCCCCACTCACAGTCGTCGAGCCTCATATTTACAGCCCGGGAAAAGTGTGTTTGGCCGGACGAGTTTCTCCACCAACCTCCTCCCCTCCGTATCGTATCGGCTCGGCTCGGCGCGAGATGTCTGGCTGTTACATAGAAAATTAATGCTCTGAACAAAGGAGCAATGTTCACTCAAAGACCTCTTGATGGGCCATTCAAGTGCCGTATATTCATTAAAAATAACAATCTGTCAGCACTTACTGACGGCACGCACAACAAGCCCAGCTCCCTTTATTGTTCTCCGAAGATGTTTCTCAGTTGCCGTGCCAAGAGCCGGGTAATTGGCTGTAGCAAAGCCTTGCATGTGTTGTTTTAAGATATTGGACTGACACGCACAGGGCACACACCCTCCTCCTCCTCCTCCTCCGTCCTCCACCTCCACCTCCTCCTCCTCCTCTTGGCTTCTCCCAGCGAGTCAGAGGAGGAAAGATGCTGGATGTGTTCTGTGTTCTCTGACAGCTTCCCTTCACCTCTCGTAAGAGGAGATCCAAGCGCGCGGCGTCATATCTCATCTTTTGTTTGATTCGGGCCTGGCTTCGCCGCTCCACAATTGTGCCGTGGAGATGGGTATCGGCGGAACGCCGCCCGTGTTAACAATCGCGAGCTGTCTTGCTCCACGCTGGTATTTGATGTGATCAGATCGGCTTTCGGTTGCGAGCAAACGCGCCCCGCGGTGGAGTCGGCCTCGACTTCATCTCGCAAAAAAAAAACGCCGCCCGCGTCTTATTGGGGCTGCTTTTGGCGTGGACTCGCATCTCAACTTGCAATACTCAGTGTGTGTGTGTGTGTGTTTTTATTTTGTGTGCGTTACAACTCACATGCTCATCCTGCTGTATATAAACATGTGGGATTGTACAGAGGAATTTGTATAAATTGGGACACGAAGGCTTGGCTTGCAGTGAATGCACAAAGCCTTTGTGATGAGGATGAAAGCAGAACTGTTTATTTTTTGTTTTCTATTGAATTACAGAAGGAGAACTGTATGTTGTTGTTTGTTTGGTTGTTTTTTTTTTTAATTCTTTGTGCTAATCATCAGAATGCAGGTCATTCTTCTGCATTTGGGCATGCTATGCTAATAATAGCACTCGGTCAATTACGGTGCCAAAACGCGTGAATTGAGAGTTCAAGGCAGGAAAAAAAAATAACAGTCAGCCATTTGCCATCTCAGTGAAAGAGGAAAATGAAATGGTGTAGGATCAGCTGGCTGGCCCCTTGAGGAGGAGAGAAAGGGGGGAGGGGGTGAGGAGGAGGAGGAGGAGGAGGACTGCTTTGCTGCTGTGTGTGTGTGTGTGTGTGTGTGTGTCAGTGCTGATTAGGTAAGAGATTGCCTCATGTAATGACACGGCATGGCGCTAGTGGTGCAGAAACACAAACAATGCATACCAGTGTTTTAGTGCACCCCCCCCCGCAGCCAAACCGCCTGGAGATGTTTATGTAGACGTATATATGCTCGCCCTCCAATATTTCAACATCCTCAGATGCTTCCCTTCTTTCAGTGACACGCGCGTTTAGAAGCCGGTCGCCTCGCTCTGTGTGAGAGCTCTTCTCTCTAACACATGAAAGATGGAGGTGATTAAAGGAAAGAGAGCACAGTGGCTCTTCTGCAGGCTGCTATCATTGTTCCCATTGATGTCAAGCCTTGTTATATACGTATATAAAGCGCTCAACTCGTGTCGCGTGTTTGTATTATTTTGGCATAATAATGTAAATGTGACCATCAATTGGACCCAGTATGACGGGTTTAAAGCCCTGAAGTGACGAGTCAAAGAAAAAATGACCAAAAAAACCCCGAGAGCTCACGTTTAATGATTGAGTGGAACCGTGGTTCCTGCGTCTGTACAGGAGGTGTGTGTTAATGTGGACTTTCATCTGTCGCTTAAATGCGACTTTGCAACATCAGCATTCAGGCCAAAGTTGCATTGAAAAGCATTGGATATGTTTTCCAATTGGCCACATGTGAAAGTGACCTGGATCCAGTTTGAAAAAGAAATTGATTTGTGCTGCACTGATTGTCATAAAAAACAAAAAAAGCAAAAACTAAATTAGATATTTGTTTCATTTACCCACAAAGAGTCTGATTTAGGCCGCTTTTTATTGAAGGCTGGATTTGTTGTGCAATCTAAAATATCAGATGAAAAGAACTGCAGGTTAATTTTGTCTCTTTGCAGCCTTTTGATGAAACATTTTGTAGTAATGAGAACATCGGTTTACTGAATTTAGTTGGATTTTAGCCGGAGTCAGTGACACTACGGAGGAAACGCTGTTATTATTGTCCGTCTACTGAGCACGTGCAGAGGAATTGTTCACTATGGCCGCAGTGTGCATGCAATAGTCCCAGCGTTTCCATGGAGACGGACCGTTTTCTGAAAGTTGCGTTTTCCCAAGTCAATTTCCGAAAAACACAAACGATGATGGTTTCGGTCACGTCCCTGCGTGTCGTGGTTAGACGTTCCCTCCCTGTGTCCACCCTATTCAACCTAATACCTTATTTTTTTTTTGACTCATTGGCTCGTCTAATAATAGCCGCGCCGTAGGCTGATCTCCATCTTGCTGCATCTCGGATCAAAACCACACGAAAGTGTTAAAAAGCTTCCGCGTTTTCTCGGTGACGGCGGTCACGGGAAACGGCGGCTCCGTTGCCGCCACCTTGATTAGCAAGTCTTAAAGCGTGCAGTTGACTGAATTGATCCCTTCACAGAGAGACGTGCCAATAACGGCCGTCTGCTTCCCGGACAGCCGTTGCCTCTCCTCGTTAATTGAAGTGGCCGTAATGGCTTGTTATGTTGTGTTTTTCTCCGCCATGTTTGGCTGCCGGCGCATCGATTTCCAACACTGCGGCTGAGGCGGGCCACGCGTACGCGTTCCTTTCCCCCCCCCCCCCCCGACGCGTGCGCGAGCGCTTCGCGGCCCCCCCTGTGACTAATACAGATATTTGCGCAGGCGGGGTCTGCGGGGACCCGTGACTGACGCTTTAATGGAGACGGCGCCCCGGAGCTCCGGGTTCAACGCGGCCGCGAGGAAATGACCCCGGCGACATTGTGGCTCTCCGCGCCGCCGTTCACCTGCCGCCTCCCGGCAAAACCGTGTCCTTGCTCGCCCTTGCGGGGCGGAGGCGCGCCTATTGAGCCGGGCCGGAGCTTTCGGGCTCCCGGACGCTGGGACTTTTGAGCCGGATCGACTGGGTTTAACGGTGGACATGTCGCCTCGGCGCCCCGGTAGTAGGAGCCGGCACGGAGAAAATGAGTTCTGAGGATTGGGTTTAGATTTGCCACTGTAGCACTTCCACTCTGATACACTCTAGCTACCGTCAGGGGATGGTTGTCAGAGAGCGAGAGGGAGAGAGAGAGAGAGAGGGAGAAGGAGAGGGAGAGGGAGGGAGGGAGAAAACAGCGAAGCACAGCAGTGCTATCTAATAGATCAATTTGTAATAAATCTGTTGCCTCAAGCTGTTGTTGTTCGCTTCTACTCAGTAAAAGGTGTCTGCGTTTCTCGGGCAAGAAAATGCTTGTCAGGCCGGGCATTCAGAGCTATCAGTGAATGAAACGCGCTTGAAGCACAGTAAATCATTTTCTCTGCGCTCAGTTTACATAGGTCGGACACTCGGCTCTCCCATGCATGCATTCCATTGGCCAGAGAGGGGGGGGAGGGGGGGGGCTTATGACCAATCAATAAGGCTGAACGCTGACATCAGGAAGTAGCTCTCCCCTCACATTAAATTCCCCCATTATCCAATATGAACCATTAATCATGATGAAGCAGCTATTGATTAGGCCATCAGGCCGAGGTTGGTCAATGTATTTGCCCGAGAGTCGTCGCACAAAGCGAGGATCTGCTGGAAAGACGCCGCCGCCGCATCTCACGGAAACCAAGTGGCAGAATTAAAATGGCCCCATTATTATGACAACAGTTTGATCTTTAAGGTAACAAAAGAGCAGAGCCACATGGGACCGCCACCGCTCCTCCTCCACTAGCAGCCATATGGACCGTGCTAATTGTGTTTTGCGCCGACCATTTTCCACAGACCCATCGGGGACTTGTGGAAGTGCTGTAGCTATAATGTCACCAGCAGTGGGCTGGCTCATGAAAGAAACATTAGCGAGCAAGACGAGAAGACAGGAAGGCAATACACTGCGAGTCAACACAATTATTGATTTTATTCAAATGAAATCTCTGCCTCTCTGTTCCGAACGTGATGGCTGCTCCCGTTTAACGTCCCCCTTCCGATCATTTTCCTCGACCGGGTTGCCCGCTGTTGTGCGAGGGCAGCTTTGGGTTTGATCTCGCGAAATCTGCTCCGTGGTCCGACGGCAGGATGTGAAGCTTCAGCTGAAAAAGAGGAGTCGTTTCTGCGATTGTCCTCTTTGCGTCACCCTCCTGACCGGTCGTGGTCGGCTGTGACGGGTCCGCGGAGAGAATCGCATTCCGTCTGTTTTGTTTTTTTTTTTTTTTTGCGACGGCACAATCGCCGAGGACCGAGCGTTGAATTTGAATGTAAATGTGACATTCACAGTGTTTGCTTTGCCCTTCAGGCCAGGGATTGGTTGTAAAGTGTTTGAAGTGCTAAGTGTGACTGAGGCAAATCGGTGTGTGTTTTAACGTGTTTATAATATGCAATCATGAAAAGGGCACATCTATGGAAATTAGATCCCGTGAAGGGGAGGGGAGGGGCTCTGGAGTGGTGCCGCCGGTGGTGGGTGTTTCATTGTGTCCCCTCTAACAGTTTTCTCGTAATTATTGAAATTGATGTTTGCTGCGGAGCTGTAAATCTGCGAGATGTCCTGTTAATAAAGCAGCAGAGGCAGCCCGGGCGTTAGGCTGGGAAATAAAAGGCAATCAAGCCTCCAACATCCTGTCCCCAGCACCAAAATGAAGCAGCAGAAATCCTAATTAACTGAGAGGATGAGCAGCTCTTACTACGGCACTTGGCTGGTTGGTGCCAGAGCCTCGCTGCTATACTCTTAATGAAGACGCTCTGCTAGGCTCTCTCTCTCTCTCTCTCTCCCTCTGCCTTCCAGCCCTCTCTATCTGTCTCTGGCTTGCCTCAGGTATTATTCCCCTCAGCTCCTCTCCTCCTCCTCCTGCCTCTCTGGTTTGTGAAGTTGTGGATGTGGTACTGATGGAGTGAGAGGGGCGTCGTGGCCTGGAGGTGTCTGGAAGTCCTGCACCGGAGCTCCAGAGCTTCTGTGACCGTTATTGCTGCTCATGCAAAGTGAAGTGCGAGCGAGCGAGAGAGAGGCGGCATTGATCTCGTCCCATTGATTTCATAGATCCCTTTTAAGATGACGATACAGTTGTCTTTGTGTGTCATCTTCAAGTGTTCCTTTGCAAATCGGCGACGTGGCAAATTACCGCTGTCATCAGCCGCCCCGCATCCAAGCGGCGTCGTGGCGTCCCCCCTCTTTTTTTGTGGAGTTGAAAGTCGGGTTAAATCTTGCTTTGTGCGTCTGATATTTGTTTGCGTCTTTGAACTTGACATTCGGCGGCGTCTGGTTCCGTACCGCCGCATTAGGCTGAACCCGAACGGCTCAACTTTAAAGGCCCGCAGATCAGCTGTAATACCGAATAAGATGTGCTCCGCGAAGTGACTGCCGTGTTCCTCGCGTCTTTGTTGTCGAGCGAGTGATCATTGATTGTTTGAAACCCGAGCTCGCGTCGGCACTCAGCCAGCTGCTGCTCACCATTTACCTGTAAAGTCGCCGTCCTCTCTTCACTCTGCTTTGTCTGCGTATGGCCACGGAGCTTGTCCCCCCCCCCCCACAACCCCCCCAACAAAACCTCTTTGTTGTACCAAGCAGTCCGAAGGCCTCCAGGGAAGAAGAGACAAATAGAAGACGGGGACAGGTGAGGCTCTTCCCCTCCGATCTGCCATCCGTCCTCCTCCCCTGTGAACTCTCTGCCCGCCGACATCCCGCCACTCAAAAGCAGCAAATGGACTCGCCGTCACTCAGACCCCCCCCCCCCCCTCCGTCTGCACAACGCTTCGTGTGGAAACTTCTTTTTCAGAAGAGTTTTGCATTTACGCGACAACGTCGTGAAAATTTCCACGGAAAATGGCCGAAACACTAAAAAGGATCGAGTTGGCACGACGAGCCACTAGTGGGTGCTGTTCTTTGTTTAGTTTTTTTGTAATGAAACCACGTACAAACGTATATGAACGGTTTCGGTCTGGGCGGTTTGGAAAAGCTCCCATCTTTGGGAGCCGTTTTTTTTTTTTTTCAAAAAGTACCATTGTTCAGTGGCTTTGAGCGCCGTTGTCGCACACAGACGACATAAAACGGCACGACAATTTAGCCGTTTTCACTTGAAACCATTGGCGTGTGAACGGGGCCTGAGCGGGTAACGTAGCACCTCCATTTTTGCCGCCTTCGTTTGGCGAGACAAACACCTGACGGACGAGCCGATTCCAGCCCCCCCCCCCCAAAAAAACCCCACCCTTCTGGATTTCCACATCAGCGGGACGCTGCCGATGACAACTTGATTAAGTGCTTGTCACAAATAATTCCGACTGGATGGGTCCCGTCAGCCGCGCTCCATCTTGATTTGCTCCGGTTAATTTTGAAGCCACGTGATTGGCGGGCGAGATGGCAACAGCGCCGTTTCCACGACTCTCCCATCAAGGTGGCGGTGGGGGGGGGGGGGGGGGGGGGTGTTTTGTTTGTGCGCACACATTTGGTGATTGTGATTGAGTGCGAGGGGAGCGCCGTCACAGTCTCAGCCCTCTCCTCTTTATTCCCGGCACAAAGCGAGCGATCGGCTCGGCACAAAGCCAGGCGGAGGTAGCAGGCGGAGGTAGCAGGCGGAGGTAGCAGGCGGCGTGCGGCTGGCGAACATGCACTCCGACGCAGTAACACAGAAACGCACGCCCCCGTGGAATGAACCCCCCCCCCCCCCCCCCGGCACGAAAATCACATAACAGCAGGAGTTTAAATTTCACTCCTCGGTGTGAGAGCTTTGTCAAAGTGAGGAGAATCACCTCCACCTCTGTCAAACCTCTTTTTTTTTTCTTTTTTTTGCAGCAGCCCTCCCCTTCCTTCCCCTCGTTTCCCTCTGCATTTAGCACTCAGCCTTTTTCTCTAATCAGCAACAGGGTTGTGAAAATCTCTACATGAAACAATGCCGCTTTATTTCTTCTTCCTCTCCTGTGTCTGACTCTTGAGTTCTTTTTTTTTTTTTTTTTATGCCTGTGTAGCTGCTTCTATGAAGAGGATGACAACAAGGCAGAGGAAACTAAAAGGACACGTTGTCTTTACACCCCCCCCCCCTCCCCACTCCCTCCCTCCCTCCCTCCCTCCCTCCTCCTCCCCCTTTTCTCTCTTCTGCTTTTCCTCTTTTATCACGCTACCTTGCAAACGCAGCTTGCTTACATTACACAGGGCTGGTCCACCTTGTATTTGCTGTCTCAGTGAGATAAAGACGATGAAAGTGAGAAATACGTGTGACATTCTCCAGGAATTTCGCTCAGGAATGTGGGTGTATTTGTGCATGTGCACATGTCAGAATAGAGGTTATGCGAGTTGTTTTTCCTTCTTTATTTTAACATTGTCTGTTTTGTTTTGTTGTTTTTTTTGTCTATAAGCAAACGGAGCTCATGAGGCAGGGGAGTCGACGGGCGACGTTTTAATTGTCTGCGACACGTGAAATGAGAAACAATAACGTGCGACTTAGCGAGAGGACCCCGGAGATTACAATCTGGTCGGGCGGCTTAAAAAGAGGAGTGTCGGGGAGATGCAGCGCCACATCTCCGTTTCCCGCTCTGCCCTCTGAGCCATAAACCACTCACAAGCATTTAGCCAGCAGTGATTTCTCCTCCGTTCACCTCCTCGCCCTGCTCCTGATCCCGTGGAGCCGCCGCTGGAGGGGAAGAAGGAGAAGGAGGAGGAGGAGGGGGGGGTGTTTAAAAAAAAAAAAGAAAACCTCCCAGGCTTCACGGGCGAATCCTCTAATGTATGTGTGTCTGCTCGCAGCCTCGCTTCTCTGCGAATATCTGCAGCACCACCTGATTTGACTTGGTAATGGGGCATTGATGAGTCTGGGGGGAAATCGGAACAGAAGCACAAAACCCGCACAACAAAAACCCACCACTGTGAGGCGGCAGTAAAGACAGCGACGGGTTTCTCAATTGCAATTGACAAAAGTGGAAGGTGGTGGGAGGAGGAGGGGGGGGGGGGGGTGTGTGTTAAAAAAAAGAAAAGCTGATGATATAGCTGTCCTCTGTTGATGCCTTCGGCTGCCTGTGATTCCTAACGGAGGGGAGAGATGGGCTTCATCACAATCTTGTGTTTTCTCTGTCTTGGAAAAAAAAAAAGTGGTTTCTGTCAGCAGAACGGTAGATTATTTACATCTTTAGCAGAGCTCATTGCTCACAGAACACCGAGTTCAGCGTGGAGGACGTAAAAGGGGAGCCCAGCCAGGAGTAGTAGGGGAGATAAAAGCCGGATCGCTTAAGCACTCTCTGTTATTTGAAGCACATTTCTATTGCTGTTGATGTAGCCACTACTCTAATAATTCATCTAGCCTAGTTCTTTTTCCCTTTTTTCTCTTTTCTGCCTCCTCCATCACGGCCACGCTCGCGCATGTGCACTCCCGCCCACACACAATCACCGCTCGCGAAACACAAATTCCCCTCGCTGTGCAAGGGTAGACCCCTTCTAATATAAAACAAGCAATTCAAAGATGAAATGCTCCTCACTCTGCCGTCTCACCACGGCCATCCAGCAGATGAGGAGCGCTGCGAACAAAAATCAGGGGCTGACTGCTCCCGCTCCCTCACAGCGTCTGTGTTATCACTCCAGCTAGTGCCGCAATTAATATTAATGTGCTTTAAAGCACGCTCCAGCAGCCCCGCTCCATTCTCTCCCTCCCCTCCCCTCCCTCTCTCCCTCTCTCTCTCTCCCTCTCTCTCCCTGTGTCTTTGTGTGCATATGTGTGTGTTTGTGACTCGGGGAGGAAGAGAGCAATAAAGCCAGCAGGGGGATAAGGATCCAGGCAGGATATGACAGTCCTCATGTCAGCTGTCTGCAGAGCTGGACGGGGGGGTGGGGGGGGGGGGGGGGGGCGTGTGGATAAAGACGAGGGATGAAGCCGAATCCCTAGAACCAGGTAGTGCAGCTGTGGAGGCGGAGGCTCCCAGCAGCCCCGGCGGCCAGGCGGCCGCCCGCCTGCCTGTTTATTTAGTCATGTTGTAATAATGCTTGACCTTTTCTTTCAAGTCCACGGCCTGACCTTTAGCACCTTACTCCTCTGCAAATCACTGTGTGTGTGTGTGTGTTTGATAAATGCACACACACACACACACACACACACACGGAGTGAGAGAGGCAGAGGAGCACCTCCTTTGCAGGGGAGCTTCATGGTCTGCCAACTCCAGGAGTGGATTGTTCCAAATTAGTATGCATTAGGTGGTTAGTGCAAAGCATTTAATTATGCGAGATGGCACTAAACTGTCTATGTTATGATTAGCCCAACACGTTACAACCCTAATCTCTTCTCTTTTTTTCTTTTTCTTTTTCTTTCTCCCCTCCCTCTGTCTCTATGTGGATGAGAAGAAGGTGCAGAGCGGGGGTGGGATGGATGATGGGGGTAGTGGATATGGAGGATTTAAATCTAGGATTTACATTTTTTTTTTTTAAAAGCCTGTCTTAAAACAAAGCGCTAAGTTTAGTCCGTATCTTTTTATAGTTGCCATCTATTTTATTTGTGGCTGGCTCCCCGCGGAGGAGGAAATGTTCTGCTTGTTGTGTGAACGTCGTTTCGCTCATTCTTGTTTGTTTTGCCGTGCCAAGAGTCGCCATATAACTGAAGTGAATATGTGGTTTGCAGATTTGAGTATTGTTGGAGTTGGCCTCTTAACTGTTATTATTTCCTTCTTTTTTTTTTATGTGTGTGTCAAACGGGTTTTAATGGAGGGCCCATATACTGGTCAATAGTGCCATAATAACCTTTAGGTTTGGACTTTAAAGGTTTTTGTTTGATGAAAAGGTCTATATTTTCACAAAACCAAACGCTTACCACTGAAAATGCCATCTTATCTCCACATAAAGCCGTTTTTTTAATAGAACCTTCTGGTGCAAAATACAGTGAAATGTCCACGAAACCTCTTCTGTCACACGATTGTTTTTACAAGCTGCATTTCTTCCGGGCTAATGCGAGTTAACGATCTGTCATGGCTGCGTCACCGATATCTCAGTTCAGGTCTCAGTGTTGTGTTATGTCCACTGCTCTTAAGAGGTTTTGTTAAGAAATCAATGTTTTCTTTTGAAATGTTTCACCTCTTGAAGATCAATCCTGTTTTCGCTGTCTTTACTCGTCCTCCCAGAACGTCTTCATGTGATTCTGCTGCATTAGAGGACAGACGGGAGATTTTCTCTACCGGCTTGTACTCCAGATTTTTTTTTTTTTTAAGGAAACAAGCAAAAATGGCTTCATACATTTAAACCTGACATAAATCCAGTGCTTGCCATGTTTGACTTCCACTTCCGTGGAGCCGATTAGCAATGTTGAAAGAGGTGCCGTGAGGACGGCGAGCGCTGCCATCTCCACTTTCAACTAACAACAACTGACAAGGATCAAGTGTAGAAAAAAAAACAAAAAAAGCCCCTGCACGGGGCTGTTGTCATTCATCCATCAACCCAGCTAAAGTTGCATTGAGACTGAAGGGTAAGACGTGCAGCAGCTCGCTGTTACATAACCCCCAAGTGCATAGATATGCTAATTGAGGAAGGTTGTAATATTTGTAGAACGCAGGTATTTCTTTTTTTTTCTCCCCTCCCTCGGATGCCAAATCCACCGTTCTGAGTCGTCGTGATTAATAAGTGGGTTCCCGCCAATAGAAGGTATCAATCCTCTGAGCCTGGCGAGGAACAAAAAGAGGTAAAATCTGCTCTGAACAGACTGCGAGTTCGAAAGACGCCGACTTGATTTACCGTTTGTGAGCCAGTGAACGAACCCCAGACTCATTTTAGAGGTTTTCTTTTTTTTTTTGCTGTGCATTCTTCTCATAAATGTACTATTGTGTGTGTGTGTGTGTGTGTGTGTGTGTGTGTGTGTGTGTGTGTGTGTGTGTGTGTACACGCTTCGAGCTTCACACACACAATCTCGCTTTTTTTTCTCCATGTTAGATGTGAATAATTCTGTCTTTGAAGAAGTGCGACCATATTCCCATTAGATGTTACAAGTATCCTCTGAATCTGTGCCGCTAATGTTTTCTCCCTAGAAGGAGTTTGGTATTTTCTTCTTGTCTCCCCCTCCTCCTCCTCCTCCTCCGTTTGCCCCCAGATACTTTGTCAGACGATATTGAATCAAGTCGCTTCCTTTTATGTGTGTGTGTGTGTGTGCACATCCCTCGCTCTTGTGTTTTCACGGAGCCACTTTTCATGGCAGGCAAAGGCTTTTTTTTTTTTCTTTTTCTTTCTGTTTTTAAATCCCGGGCAGCAGCAGCAGAAGCAGCAGCAGAAGCAGCCCGGGCAGAGTCGCAGCGAGCCAGGCAGGCAGGCAGGCAGGCAGGCAGGCAGGCGGGTGCAGTGGAGGCCCCGGCAGCTCCCCGGAGGAGCCCATTATACAGCAGAGATATCAAACCATGAATCATTTACGCCAGTCCCCCACGTCCCCTCCTCCGTCGGGCTGCCGCTGCACACAGGCCGGACGCCCCGGCCAGGCCCGCCTGCATTTTTATTGGATGATTACTGCGTTTCGTAATCACGGGCCACAGTAATTAAAGCGTTATTGATCCTTTCCCCCAAAGGTGGACAAAATATGTGTTTGTCCTTTCTCCTTTACACAAGATCATTTTTGTGTAAAAAAAAAAAACAAAGTCCCCACGGGAGCAGCAGGGGGTGATTTATTTAACCTGACTGTGTGATGTGTTTCCTCCTGTTGAGGAGGAGCAGTGATGATACCGCTGGGTGGGGTTTGGAGGCTCTTCCTCATTGTGCAGGATGGCGTCGGTGTGTTGTTGTTGTTTTTTTTTTGCGTAAAAAAAAAGAAGGTGGAGGGACACGGAGGTTAATGTGCTGGAAAAAGAGTGATTTAGGTCAGCGGCCGTGTCTGCATCCGTCACTCTTGACGAGCTGCACGGCGTTGGATGGCGGCGGGAGTGAGGGACAGGCGAGGAGAGACGGCGGCTGATTTGTGCTCGTGTTGCAAGCAGCCGTTTGATATAAACCTAATCAGCCTCACCTCTTTATTAAAGATCAGGACGGTTTGAGTCACAGCAAATAAGTGCACGTCTCTCCTGCCTGCCTCCATCTGTTTTCTCTCTCTCTCTCTCTCTCTGTCTCTCTCTCTCTCGCTCTCTCTCTCTCTCTCTCTCTCTGCTCTGCTGTCTTTTCTCCCGGTCATTTTCTCTTCCCTTGTCTCTTTATCAACCGCACTCGTCTGCCTCCCTCACCTCCTCGCCCGCCCCCCTCGTTCGCCCCCCCCCCGTCTCACTCAGGAGTGCACTTCAATTTCTCTGTAAATATCCCAATTACCGCAGCGAAACAAAGCGCTGGCGTCTTCACTCGGGCGCCCGTGGAGCCATTTTGTTAGCTGATTTTGTAACGCCTCTTTTCCAGCGCCGTGTGCCACACGAACTGTACGTGTTCAGCCATAGAGCGGAATACCGGCTGGGAATCACGTCCCGGTGTGACGACGTGTCGCCATTGTTTTTTTTACAACCGCAAACGCAGGTCGCATAAATATGATGCCATGAAGGCTTCTGTCACATGTGGTCAGGTTAAACTCCGCCTCCTCCTGAGTGACCACATGCAAATGGCATAGACAGTTATTTTTCCCCCCCAAATCCCAACTTTGAGTTTTCAGTCATGGCGGCGACTCGTCGCTTCGTTTACGTGCAAACGCATTGAAATGTCAGTTTACACTAATTTTCTGGTAAATGCGGCCCAAGATTTCACTTTGAAAACCCCGGAGCAAAGAATATTAACACATTAACGATTCTTTTTTTTTTTTTTTTCTTCCTTTTTCACAGTTGCTATTTGTTTTCGCAAAACCCCCCCAAAAAAACCCCTGGCAGAATGGAGACCGTTGTAGTGATTAGATGTGAAAAACGGACAAAGTGCACAATAGCCCTGTGGAGTGACCCTGTGCTGATTACGAGCCTTTTCTTCCTGCCCTGTGGCTCGCCCCGTTTGTTAGCGAGCCACATGGCTCTCGACAGGGCTTAGTCTAATCAGTGCTAAATATTCAGCGGCGGCCCCGTAGAACTAATCAGCCCCGGCGTAATCATTGTCAACCAATTGCATTCCTCTTGACCTCCCAGATGGAGGTAAACTGCACAGCCCCTCCATAGCGCCGCCTCAATTACTGCAGTGGGTAATGGCGATAAAGAAGACCGCGGCTCGAATGGGAGCGGCTGATTGATGTGGACACACACGGCTCATAATTGGATTATAAGGAAGAGCGTTAATGGTGGCGGAGCATGCTTCCAAACACTGACCAGGTATTTAGTGGTCCCCCCCCCCCTCTCTCTCCTGTGCATCACTGAGGAACCCTCTGGGGTGTTTGCACCTTTAAAGCACAGCCCTCCGTCCTCTGCTGTGAGTGTGTGTGTGTGGGAGAGTGAATTTCTTGTGTGTGTCGCTACTGACTGGCCCTCTTATGCTGGTGGCAGCTGTGGGGTCAGAACAAAAAGCTGTCTATTTCCAAAGCAGCAGCCCTCTTCAGCCTCCCGTCACACACACACAGACACACACACACACACACACACACACACACACACACACACACACACACACACACACACAAAGAGAAAAGGGTGAATTTGGGGTGAACGTTTGCTCTCTTTATTAAATAATCTGTCCATTAAGTCCATGAATAGCATTATTTATCTTTTTTTCTTTCTGTTGCACATCAGAGATCGACGTGTTTTGTTCACCAGTAAAAACAAATCCACATGTTTTCTGCAGCTATAAGTGAAAAAAAAAAAAAAAGGCTCTCGTGTTATTTGTTGTGTCGTGGCAATGGGTCACACGTTTCCCGCGAGCTGCATGTTGATGTTCGGCTCAGATTCCTCTTTTTTAATTTTTTTAACTTTTAAAGGAAAAAGACGCCATTAATTGACCTGCCCACAAGTCGGAGGGTCGGCGGTGGAGCCGGGAGCAGGTTTGCCTTAGCGGGCCGCCCGTCCTCCTCCACTGAGTCCTTATCTCGGCGTGCACGTCGGCGCCGAGCGGCCGGCGCTCCCCGCCGACCGATCGGCTCGGACGGGCTCTCAGCGAGCGCGATGATGCTGGATGCCCTCAGCCTGCGTGAGCCGCATAATACCGACCAACGCCTGGAGGAGCGCTCTCCCCCCCCCCCCCCCCCCAGCCGCTGCTCAGCCAAGCCTGGCCAGTTGCAGAGCAAAAGCTGAGTGCCTCCTTTTTCTGCTCTCACTCTCGCTCTGTCTGGCAGTTTATTAAAGGGAATACTAGCTTTTTTTTCTCCCTTCCCCTTCCCTCGCGCCCGGGTGTTTGATTTCGACAGCAGCAGAAGCTGTCACGGCAGATAAAAGGCGAGCGGGGGCCCCTGAATTACGGCGCACACAAGCATCTGTATTTACTGCGTCATTCTCCCCGCTCCTGACAAGGGAGGAGGAGGAGAAAATGGAGGACAGACCGCCGCATTCATGTGTCTTTACATTGACATGTCTCATCGGGGAGCGAGGTGGACGGGCGGTCCACAGTGAATCCCATCAATCAGCCCCTTTCAATACGCCTGTCCGGCACACTGTAATACTGGCACGTAACGACGGACAAAGGAAGGCATTATTGCTTCTGTTGACATATTGCTTATTTTATACACTCCCTTTTTTTCACTGGGCTCTGCTGAGGGAGTAAAATAGTGGCTTGATCCCCCCCCCCCCCCCCCCGTGTGCGGGTTTCACTTCTGGATTGATGTGATCGTCGCTTTAAGTGCAGCTTTGGGGGGTTTTTTGTGTCGTTTTTTTTTTTTTCCGATTCTGCAATTAACAAGAGCACAGAGCAGAACAGCGAGCACATAATTGAGGCAGCCATCCTATGTATTTGATCACTGTTAATGAGAGATTCTTGGCCATCTGTGTGGGTGTTGTCGACTCCTCACTTGTTTGTGTTCCTAAGTACATCAGACTGAGAGTTATCATTATGTTTTGACGTCGGCGTCGGTCTGTGAAAGCATGTTCTCACTTAATCTCGTCGTGAAAACGTCAACATAGAGATTGATCGTCCTGGCAGTATCTCTCACCGAGGCTATGGGTCATACTATTCTTTTTTTTTTTCCTCCCTCGCTGCATCATTGCAACGAGCTTCAATTAACACGACAAGGATTCAATGTCCTCCAGAGCCTCCAACTGAAAACAATTTATCCGGCTAAGTCCCTGTAACTCTCCAGCAAAACGATAACCGTTCATGAGAATAGATACGCCGATGAATCATCCACATAAGATAATATTTCGGCGACGAGACGCTGCGGGCATTTCCAGAGCCGGGGCTTTTAGTGCCTCACAAGCCTTGCACTCGCTTGTTTAACCCGCTCCAGCAGCTGTCTGTCTTCTTCATGCATCCCGATGCCGTAGCCTGTGGTGACAGCAAGACTAATGTATTCATGGCGCCGCCACGGTGAGAGGCATTACTTTACCTCTGCTTAATTGAGGGGAAACTCCCCCGACGCCTGCTTAGCACAGCACCGGGGCTCAGGAGAGTGGCCAGACTCGAACCCTAGGAGCCGGGGCCACTGAACCCTGACTGCGAAATAACACAAGCCGAGACCACCCAGGGACTGCCACGGGAAGAAATGATTTAATAATGTTGATGAGATATTACTCCCGCCCTTCCTCCACAGTCTACTGCTCCCTCTCTCCCTCCCTCTCTCTCTCTCTCTCTCTCGTTACTTCTTACCTGGCCGAGGGAGACAGCTCCGACTCGGTGCCTGGAGGTGTATTTAGATGGGGCTGCTAAATATTTCAGACCGTAAAGACGGAGACTCTCGGTAAAAAGAAGAAGAAGAAGCAGCAGCAATGGAAGGGCGCGAGAGGGGCAGGGAAATCAGTGCGGAGGGGTTTGACATGGATTGTAGAGGGAGGTTAGGGAGTGTAGTCAAGGGCAGTCGGGGCAGGCCTGTAATTGGCTGACACTGGAATATAGCAGTGGATTTGTGTGTGTGTGTGTGTGTGTGTGTGTGTGCAGTCAGGCAGTGTCTGAATACTGTAAGGCCAAATATATCGCTCCAGCCAGACTGCATTGCTTTCAGGGTGTTGATATGCTGCCATCACCTTGGACTAGACTGAATGTTGATCTCAAGTACAACAGACAAACTATATTATTTTCCTTGGGCTCACATACCAGAATCCCCCCCCCCCCCCCCCGGTGTCTGCAAGCTGCACAGGCAAGGTCCCATCTGAGACTCAGCGTGACAGCTCCACTGAGCTCCTGCCTCGTTTTTAATTGTCCCGGGGCCCCAGGGGCTGCTGGGAGCGAGCTGGGCGGGGTGGAATATTTTTTTTTTCTCAAGGGGGGGGACGAGGAGAAGGTGGGTGACAGAACACTCACCATGTCAGATGCAGGTGTAGAGAAGAAGAGACGGAGAAGGGGGGGGGGGGGGGGGGGGTCTGACAAGCTCACCGCAGGGAGTCCAAGTCGCAGGAAGCCCTCCACTCCGACGGGGGAGAGGAGAGAGGTTTATAGAAGAGGAGAGCCGGCGGGAGGCATCCGTCTTCCTGATACGCCTCATCCACCTGTTATCAGCCCACCTCGTCACACAAAAGAGCCCGACGTGGCCTTAATGCCGCATCAGCACAATCCTCACATTCAGACAGACGGGAGCTTCTTTTTTTTGTGTGTGTGTGTCTGCTGGGTTTTAGAAGGACGCTTCTCGATGGCGAACACACGGCGCACGTAAAGATCAGAGCGGTTTAAGGTTTTCATTGTGCGCCGGCCTGATGAGGCCGTCCCCAGAAACCTGCCCGCCACTGACTGACTGACTGACTGACTGACTGAGTGGATGAGCGAGTGAATGACGGAGCGGTGTCAGCGTGATGAATTAATAACGCCGCTCGGCCGGATGCCTGGCAACTGGGATTTCAGGCCCCTTGTTTCAATTTAGAACTCGTGGAGCTTTGATTATGGAGTCCAGCCTCGCGCAGTAGGACCGTTTCGCTGGAAGAGGAAGATCACACGTCACTGCTGCAGAAAGAAAACACAGTTCATTTTATTTTACGCGTCAAGAAAGTCATAAAGTGAGAAATAAAGTGAGATGAGGTAATTGACGTGACATTTCAGTTACACAGCAAAGTTATGAACGCGATGTCCGTTTCCGCAGAGACGCTGAAAAATTATGTAATTTGCGTGGAGGGCCACTAGTAGGTGCTGCTTCTGTGTGTTTTTGTAATGAAAGAAAACAATAAACTATAAATATTAACAATGGCAGTCAGGACACTCCGGAGTTAAACGTTGTTGTTGTTGTTCAACTACTGAGCATGTGCAGAGCGCGTCACTCCAGACGTGGAGTGCGTGTGCAGGAGCGGCGTTTCATAAGAGAAGAAGCTGCATTTCCCGGGTCTCTGAGCACCGTCGTCTTGTAAATGACCCCAAAAAATGCAACGGAGGTTTTCCTATTTTCACTTGAAAATGTCAAAGTTAAAATGAGAGTAAGAGTAAAATCAAAATGCACTTTATCTTAGGTTGGTGTAAAATAGAAGACAAAAACATGATGCAGCTTATTTCTATTGTTGATTTGAACTCAGAATTTGATTTTTTTTTTACCTTTAATCTTCAATGCAAAATAACTTCAGTCCTTATTAAATGTTGCCCAAGTGTGAAGTTGATTGGCCAACAACTGAAGGATTATGTGTTTCTGTGATGTAAAGGTTGTGTGGCAATATATTAAAACTGAAATGAAGACACAAAGCAATAGTAGCAAGATATGTGTGTTTAAAAGATAAACCTTTAATGTGGTTTAAATCCGAGCTTCAGACGTTGGTTTTAAGTGGATGCAGACGTGATTTGTGTGTTTCAGCAGCTCGCCGTCGGACCGTCGCCGCCCCGCAAACAAGCTTGTTCCACCAAAGGGCTTTATTAGCTGTTCAGAATGGATTACCAATCCACATTGATATGCCGCACGGCACAGCAGCCCAATTAATATCTGGAGAGCGACTCCTCCCCCACGTTGGGCTGCGGCGTCCATTTGTTCCCCGAGTTTGGCCTCGTCTCTCTCCGTGCCGCCGCCGCCGCCGCCGGCTTAACGCACGCTCTGCAATAACACTGTCGCACGTACGATTCGTCTCGCAACCGCGTGGACGCCGAGTCACGGCGTCGAGCCTCTTTCGTCGAGAGGCTTGACCGCCGCACCACAGCGACGGGTTCGATGGCGATCCGTCGTTCCATTAAGGTGTGTGACATGTCCGAAACGCCGCGAAGAACACGTGTTAATGTGATTACGACCCCCCCCCAGTATGACTGTGTTCAGTTCCAGGTAATTGGAAGGGAATGTTTACATGGCGATGTATTATTGAGAGTCTCCACGGGGTGAATTATTGATAAACTGCAGTCCCTGTAAATGTAGTCATTGAGCCGGCCGCTCTTTTCAGTAAAATGTCTGAACGGCAGCCGAGCCGGATGAGGCGTCGCGCGGCGGCGGTGCTTCAGGTCCCGCTCCTCCCGTGTTGCCGGGGCGCCGTCCGTCCAGCCAGTCGAGCCGAGGTCAGAGGCTCTGAAAATAGCGCCCGGGGGAGGAGGGGAGGGGGGGGGGGGGGGGGGTGTTCGAGCTGCGCTGATGGCAAAACCCGCCGTTACCCTGAGATGTTATCCAACTGCAAAGCCAGCGCCGGCTCGCTCCCAGCTGCTGGGCTCTGCTCGGGATTGCTCTGCAATACCTCACACAAAGATGGAGTAGGGCCATTATACCTCTGGCTCTGTACGGCTCCCTGCAGACACATAAACACACACACACACACACACATACACACACACATACACCACAGCTAACTTGCACCTGCACCAACAGGCATGCACATACCTGCAGCGATTCACAGTGCCGCCGGGTCTCGGCCTGCATATGTTTGTCTTTTGCACGTACAGATGATGGCACGCACACACACACACACACGCACACGCACACACACGCACACACACATCATGCCAGATTGTGCTGTCACCACAAAAAGCTTTGCAATGGCAGCATGGGGCTGCTGCCTTTTTCCTCAAAGGGTCAGAGTTGAGTGCAAATTACAGCTGGTGGCTGAGCAGGGCCTGTGATGGATCTCAATGCAGTGTGTGTTTATCCACACACCTGCCTGCAACACCCCACCACCACCACCACCACCACCACCCACCCTCCACCTCCACCATCACCACAAAGGGGAGACAGCAGCACAGCCATTTTGTAACACCTCAAGGAACTCTCTCCCTCCTCTCTCTGTACGAGGAATAGATGAGGTGGTGCCATTAAGTGAATTTGCTGTTATTTCCCCAGGCTCTTAGCTGAAGATGTCAAGCCTCAGCCGGCGAGGCAGCCAAGGATGACTGTCGACTCAGGCAGAGGCAAACACACATAAACACACAGGCGGCGCACTCTGCTACGCACATGATCAGCTTTCATGCTTCTCTGTAATTTATCAAATTGCTTGGGCATGTGATGAATGGGCCCACATCTCAGAAGGAAAGGAGGCATTAGGCTTGCATTAGGTTGCCGTTATTCCCATGCAGCAAGCTCGGAATTTAATTACAGTCAACGGTAAACATCGCATTCACATTTTTCTGAGACAATAATTCAGTCGGCCTAATTGCTTTGTAGTTCTCACAGACTCCACTTCTTCCACGAGTCAAATCGGCTTGTTAAACACACAACCTGTTCAGTCCCATTACTTACGCCGCAGACGACTGTATCCCCGGTGCAGCCGAGGCTTAATATTCTCTCCATTTGCTCACAAATGTCCACACTCACACATCCTTACTGTAGAGGAGGCTGCTTCTCCCCTGGTGATTTGTCACAGTTCCCTATTGTATTTCACATCCTCCTCTCCTTCACACTCCAACCCCCCCCCCCCTTTCTTTCTTTCTCTCCCCTCTCCTCCCTCGCTCCCTAAATCATTTCTTTACATGTGTGTGGCTGCCCCCCTCTTGCTGTGATTCTGATACTTCATAACGGCAGGAGGAAATTGAGCTGACCTTGAGGCTGCCGGGCTCCTTTATAATGCTGATGTATGGGGCCGCGAGCGGCAAGGCGGCCGGTAAGTGAGAGGCATGTTTTTATTTGCCGGGGAGCAGAGCCCAGTGTCAGGACACATAACAAGGTTCATTTCTCGCCCCTGCTCGAGCCGGTAAGCTCGGTGTCAAGCATTCAAGTCCACTCGCCGTGATTTAGCCGCATTAGCCTTTTTTTTTTTTGTTGTGTGTGTCTGTGTGTGTGTGCCTGAAACGGGGGTTGCGTCGCGCCGCCTAAAGCGCGGCGACAGGCGAACCCGAGGACGGCGTTAACCCCGTGGATACGCCGCGCTCACCAAGATGCGATTTACATGGCGCTTGCCGCGTTGCGAAACTATTTACTCTCGGCAAGGCCCCGGGCCCCGAAGTTGACTGGAGGTGAACTCCTGCTGGATTGTTTCTGTGTGTTTGTTGAGGAGGCAGCCGGGCGGTCCTGTGGAAACCTGCAGTTCCTCGTGGAAACACCCCCACCCCCCCCACCCCCCGGTTATTATCGGAGTGGCATTATTCTCATTATTTGCTCGGTGTCGATGGCCCACTTTCTTCTCCTCAGCAGCTCTCTGCTCATCAGTGCAATCAAGCTACCGACTAACACAATCAGGCTGCTCGGCAAATTACCGCCATGATTGAGACCCGGCCGGCAGGAGGAAGGAGGCGGAGGAAGACTTCAGGAGGCGGACCTCGTCAACGAAGGCCTTTAAATTATGAAGCAGTCCAATCGAATAAATGCCACCTCTGTGACGCGGACAATGTGTGGTTTCATTACCGGGCGTGAGCTCGTTTTTGTTTCTTCTTCTTATTGGTCAATCTCCCAGAATTATATCCTCAGTTTAGTGGTTGTCAGAGCGCGGGGGGGGGGCGGGGCTTCAGGCAGCAGCAGGTGAATGGAAGTTTTTCAAGTGAAAATGGAAAATGTTAAGTGTTCACACAACAACGGCGCTCAGAGCCACTGAAAACACAAGTTTTTGGACAAAAACACTGCTACTGCTAGTAAACGGCTCTTCTGCAACAACAATGGCGGCACGACTCGTCCCAGTCCAGCAATCTGACTTTGTCTTCTGTCTCTATGAATGTCCACGTTCTCCTGTTGTTTATGTTTATAGCGTGTTCTACGTGTCTGTGTGTGTGTGGTTTCATTACAAAAACAAACGGCGCCAACTCGTGGCCTGGCTTGCTAACTTGCTAACTACATAGGATTTCCGCGTTTCGAACAAAGTTGGACAAATGATGTTTTCATTTGAGACTTTATCGTGTAAACGCGATGTTTTGTATAGTTTTTTTCCCCCCGTGGAGGATTTTTCATTTGAATTTGTGAGAAGAAACGTTAAGTTGTGTGTTTACCTGTTATTTTGTAAAAAAAAAACCCACATTGTTTTCCATTTCAAAATGATGCAAAAACAAACCTGTAGACAACAGTCGTAGGCTACATGTGAAGACCTGCAACGTTTCCAGTTCAGGTTGAATTATATCGTACTAATTACAGACAAAAATCTCTGAGAAGAACAAGCACAACTCCTACATTTGTCAACAGGGAAATCTGATGGATATTCCAGATGTCATTCTTTGGTTTTTCTCCCGACAGTCTTTTTCTTGAAAACATCTAATTAAGTTCAATATTAAACCTCACAAAAGCAGCATATCGCGGCCCGTGTGTTCAAGTGATGTCAACAGCTTGTTTCCCACCGGCTTTAGTTTATAATTTCTCCCGACATGCATTACCTTGCTCTTTAAAATGTCAGCCTTCATTTCCACTAATCGCATAACTCGGACCACGTTACTCGGCGGCGCCCCCCCACTGTGAAGTAAAGAGGAAACGTTATTAAGTGGTTCCCACTGCCGTGCTGGAAGAGTCTCATTTCATTTGATTATAGTTCCTTCCACATGTTGTGTCCTCAAATGATTCAAGTCTGGATCTCAAACAAAACTACTCTTGTCTTTTTTTTTTTTTTTTTTTTTTTAGCAATGACGAAGTTCATGCACTTTTTTTTCATTTTCTTTTTGTTTAGTAATGACGAAGTTCATGCACTTTTTTTTTTTTTTTAGCAATGACGAAGTTCATGCAATTTTTTTTTTTTTTTAGCAATGACGAAGTTCATGCAATTTTTTTTAAGCAATGACGAAGTTCATGCACTTTTCTAAAAAATGTTTTTTAGCAATGACGAAGTTCATGCAAATTTGTTTTAGCAATGACAAGTTCATGCAATTTTTTTTGTTTAGCAATGACAAAGTTCATGCACTTTTTAAAAAAAATTTTAGCAATGAAAGTTCATGCACTTTAAAAAAAATTTTTTTTTTAGCAATGATGAAGTTCATGCAATTTTTTTTTAGCAATGACGAAGTTCATGCACTTCTCTAAAAAATTTTTTTTTAGCAATGACGAAGTTCATGCAATTTTTTTTTAGCAATGACGAAGTTCATGCACTTTAAAAAAAATTTTTTTTTTAAATGACGAAGTTCATGCACTTTTTTTGTTTAGCCAAGATGTTCATGCACTTTTTTAAAAAATTTTATTTAGCAATGACGAAGTTCATGCACTTTAAAAAAAAATGTTTTTTAGCAATGATGAAGTTCATGCAAATTTTTTTTAGCAATGACGAAGTTCATGCACTTCTCTAAAAAAATTTTTTTTAGCAATGACGAAGTTCATGCAATTTTTTTTTTAGCAATGACGAAGTTCATGCACTTTAAAAAAATTTTTTTTTTAGCAATGACGAAGTTCATGCACTTTGTAGAAAATGTGGTTTCCAGAATAAAACCGCCCTGACGCCGTGGGGGAGGAGGTGGAAACGAGGAATGGCGACGGGAACAACAACACCGACCACGATTTTCGCGCTCATTTGTTTTCACTTTGTCAGGAATGCTAAACGCCGCCGTCGGACTCCCTAATTTTCCGCTTCGTGGCGGCGGCAGTGGCCGGGCTCGATGTGGTGATGAGCACAGGAAGCTCGCCGGCCCCTTGCCAAGTCACTTCACTTCTTGACGTGGCACCGATCCATCGCCTGACCGCCACGTCTGGACGCTCGTCTCTCTAAACAGGCGGCGGCCCAATTCATCCACGGCCCGTCCAGCGACGCATCGACTGCGTGCAAAATATGTTTTTAGTAGCTTAACGGCGGCAGACTAATCAATTGATCCAGATTTTTTGCCGTCCATTGATTTTGGCACGCCGCTGGTCTCCGTAATTGCGCCGCATGTATGATAATGATATCATTAGCAGCCTGTGGTCAATCTATTAGGGCGGGGGAAGTGCTCGTAAAAACCACCCAAACCATGCACAAGAACATTTGCACTGCCAAATGCTGAGGAGAAAAGGTCCAAATCCCCCCGCCTCCCCTCCGCCCCCCCCCCTCCCCGCCCCGCCCCGCCTGGCCGGACCACAGTAGCGGTAGCATGGTGGAGAGGCGCTCAGTGTTGACGGCTGTTCAGGCCCTGGCGGCTCGCTGTGCCTCCCTGACTGGAGCGGCTCCGAGCTCCTCCACTTCTCTCGCGTCTGATTTCCAACACGGCAAGCCGGGCGTTTCACTGAGGCGCCGTTTACACAACGCCATGTCAAGGGAAAGTCTTTTTTTTTCTATGTAAAAATTCACCATAATGCATCAGATTCCTCAAAATATCCGACTTCCTGTTGAGTTTTCGGTGTTTTGGTTTTGTTTTGTTCGTCTTGGCCTGGTATGTGTGTGTGCGTGTGTGTTGATTTCCGTAGCTCTCGGTGAAATGGGATTCTGGGGTTTCCTTTTACCGGTTTAGCAGGTGGCGCCGTTGAGCCAATTCACAAAGTCACGTGTGTGAGTCCCACAAATTATCCACATTTTCGCCAAACTTGATGACGGTGCAAAGTTTCACAAAACGTTGTATGCTAAGGCCCTCAAGACCGTTCCGGCTGACTAATAATAATAATGATAATAATAATAATAATAATTAAAGCTGAAAGCAGCATTGGCCGGGACCTCGCGAAAGACTGCCCGTCGGGGTGGGCACGATCCTCTAGACCGGTTAATTATCATTTTTTAAGTAAAAAAAACCAAAAACATTTAATGACTTTTATTTTGAAAAAAAAACGGCGTCAAAACCAGCTAATTAGCTAGTGATTCGTGACCGCAGCGCCCCCATTAGGCCACCTACCAAATTTCAGCTCAATCGGACAATGTTTGCTAGCATGCTAACGGGCATGCTAAGCTGCGAGCTAACAGATCCATCTGAAAATTGCAGTGTGGTACTCCCCAGGTGCCCCCGATCCGGAATCTGGTCTTACTTCAATTCAGGTGTGAATGACGCGGCACTTATGGAACATGAAAGGTTTTTCAAAAAATGGCACTGATGTGATACTCCCAAGACCGTTTAGGCTGACTAATAATAATAATAGTGATAATAATAATAATAATAATCCCCACGTTTCAGTAGGGTCCTCTGCACTCAGTGCTTGGAACCTGATTAACATTTACGATTGGAGTGTATGTGTATGTGAGTGTATATATCTATATCTATATATATGTATATATTTATACGTTTTTTGAAAAGTTCCACCTTGAGAGCCCTTTTCCAAAGTTTCCGAGCACCGTTGCCGTATAAACACCGGACGGATGTTGATTTGTGCAACGAAACACTCTCCACCATCACGTTACTGGTCTTGTTATTAAATTCGATTTCCCACTAGAGCGACTGCAAGTTTCAGGAGTGATTATTCTCTACAGCAAATGACTGGATTCCAGACTCTCTTTCCCAGTTTTCTCAGGTCATCCATGAAGAACTGACTGTTACTTGGTGGTGGATTGGTGGTCGGGGATATTTCATGCTGCATCTCAAGCTCTGTGATCAGCTGATGGCCACGGAAGATAACATCTCGTTTCTCACATGAGAAATAATCTTCACACAACACTTTCACTTTATTTATTCAACTTGATGGGACGAGAACAGCATGTGATGATAAAGTCCACTGAGGCATTTCGTCAGTAACGAGCTGCACGCACAGCCGGTTTTGTTTGTTTTTTTACAATCCTCACTACTTTACACTGAAAACCAACTGCAAGAAAGTCGCATGACTTCTTTACCTGCTAATTGTAATTTGATATAGTGCGACGACGGCTTCTGGAGAATTCTTTCCTTTTTATTCCAGACTGGAGTTTCGCTTAAGACGGAGGATTTGAACACTGTGATGTAACGTCTCGATAATCTCATTTAGACTTTTTTTTTAAGACACAGCTTCTGTAGGATATTTACTGACCAAAAATGTCTGCAATGTCGACATAAAGCCAATTTTAACGAAGCCTTCTGGTGCTACATGGTGAAATCTTTTTAAAAAGGCAACTTTTATAGCTGTTCCATTATGTGATTTTATTTTATTAAATTTTTTTAACAAACACACCCTGATAGTCTGGCTCTGAGGCCCCCGTTCACACAACGTTTTCCAAGTGAAAACTCACAACTTTTAATTTTCCTCTATTTACTCGAAGCTCCTGAAAACGCAAACTTTTATGAAAACGGCTCCCAAGGTGGAACTTGAGCGCAGGATTTTCTTTTTTTTTGGGGGGGGGGGGCACGAGACGAGACGGCAGGAGGAGGGAGAGGCCGGGTCGTCTTTGTCGTCGCTCGCATCACAAATAATCACCCTCAACTCGCGCAGCGCCGACGTAATCTCACTCCCTCACACACACACACACACACACGGACACACACTAGCAGATCGGAGCGGACGTTTCTAGGCCTCTCGAGCTTGTTTTAGTTGCCGTGTTGTGACTCGCGGCCGAGGCTGAAGAGACGGCCACTTTGTCAAAGGAGTGATGTGACCGACTGCTGCTGTTTGGTCACGGCGGAGATGTGAGCCAGATTACGGCGCGTCGGTGGCGAGCCGAGCGGTTTGACCGGGTTTTAAAGAAACGGAGTCCCTTTTCCTGCACACGATGGCCACATCGTCTCACCGCGGTCACAAAATCAACGCGAGTCACTCGTACGTGGATCTGATCCTTTGCCGCCGTTGAATCTGAGGTTATGGCGGCACTCTGGTGGCTCGAATGCAGGGGTGTTTAGCTGGGGGGGCCACATCAACCTGATCTGACCTCTGGAGGGCCAAACACGTCAAACATAACATTAAACTGCAGATCCACACAAATGCAAAGTCTTTCCTCCTCCTGATCCTTTTGAAACTGCAAGAATTTGCCAGTCTATTCTGAAATTTACATATTAAAGGAAATCAGATATTATTATATTTGGAAAACAACCCACAATATCTGGATCTGGATATCCTATTTTTATTCAGGATTAAAAGGAGTCCAATTAAATTGGACTCCTTTATTGTGAAAGGTGTCGCGTCGTATGACCTCCACAGATTGCATTAATGTCGGGGGGCCCAAATTCTGACCAATGTCATTTTTGCCAATCCAGTGTTTTTAGATCAGCCTCTGGCAGTTCTCATATTTATACTTAAAAAAACACAAAAAAAAAACAATCCCATGGCGGCCGGATTAGACCCCCCCCCATTGTGCTGAAGAGGGAGTCAGAAGCAGACGAACTGCAGCTCCGCCTGTAATTGGTCATCTTGTTTAGGTTTTAATCCACAACTGCATCGGTCACTCATTCCGCCTGGCTAAATATTTTCTTAAGTAACTGATTCGGGGACTGTTTGTGGGAGCCCAGAGATCTTTGCACCTATAAGCTCTGCCAGCAACTGATCCGTCCCGTCCATTTTATCTCCCGCGCGTCTTTATCCGGCTCAAGGTCGGGGAGGCGCCGCCAGCCGAGCGGGGTTTGAAAGCGGGGCTCCGCACGGACAGGCCTTCATCCCATCAACTTCACTTTTCATTGATTCATTTCAACATCAGAGCCCCTTTCAGTTACACGGGTATTTGTGTTATTGCCGCAGCTTGCCGCCGCACGGCAGAAGAAAATGTAGTAGTTTACTCTGGAACTGAGAGAAATATTCAGCGGCAGCCCTTTTTTTTTTTTCTTTTTTTTTTTTCCCTCGCCGTGCTTGACAATCTTCTTCTCATCACTGGTGCTTTTTGGACTCATTGTGTGGATCAGAGAACTACTGAGCCAGAGGAAAAGGTTTTCTCTCTCTCTCTCTCTCCCTCTCTCTCTCTCTCTCTCTCTCTCTCTCAATCTCAATGAAAGGATTTATTTAGCGAGATGTTGTCACATGAGGCGGTGTGCTCGACCCGATTCCAACAGTTTCACCATCGACACAATCCCGGCTCTGACAGCATTATAATGCTTACGTTAATGTGTGTGTGTGTGTGTTAAAGAGTAAATGCAGGGAATGTGGCTGCGGATGCTGAATGTGAAATGTCAATGTTATTGAACAGGTGCTGCGAGGCAGAGCTGTGATGTTTTTATTTCCGAGCTCTTGTAGAGCGAGGCAGAGAAGAGAGGGCTCATGGGATAATGGGGGGTGGGGGGGGTCTCTGTCAGTGTGTGTGTTGCAGGTAAAAGCACACAGGTCTCTGTGTGTGTGTGTGTGTGCAGGGAGGTTTATGAACAGTACTTCCTGTATTAATGCTCACAAATGTGAACCAGACTGATTTTGTGACATTCGCCATATGTTCAACACCTCTTGCTGTCAATCTGTTATCACCTTGTTTGTTCCATTGACTCATCATTCACATTTTTTTTCCCCACCCCTGTGCCCCCCCTCCCTCCCTCCCCCCTCCCTCCCCCTCCCTCCCCCTCCATCCCTTCAGTTTTCTCTTGCAGACTGTCGTTGTGTCAATACTTGTTGAGAGGCTGTGTGGCAATGAGCTAGGAGGTGAATGCAGTCAAGGTTAGTCAACAACGCTTTGTGACACCGGAGCGCTGACTAACCCCCCCCCCCCCCACACACACACACACACACACACACACTCTGCACTTCCCCTCTCTCTCTCTCTCTCTCTCTTCTACCCCGCCCGCTGGACCTCCATCGTCATCATCCTCACCCTCCCATCTTTCCTGCTCCGGCCTGTCAGCGCTGACCCCCCCCCTCCCCCCATCCATTCTTCATTTTAAGCTTCTTTGTAAACATCACCTACGTCTCCCTCCTTTGTCGGCGGCGTCCCTTTTGGCAGCTTGACGCTGCCAGTCTGTCTCCTCTCTTTCATCTGTCCTTCATTTATTTCCAATTAACGGATGTTCAAAAAAAAAAAAAAAGTGTGATGACTCTGCTCGCCATTTTTTGGGTGCTCTTTCTAGCTATTTAAAAAAAACAAAAAAAAACATCCACTGTACGAGAGTGACGGCGAGGAGAGCGAGCAGCTATCTGAACGGCGGCGGCGGCGGCGGAGAATCGGCCCCGATAGCGAGGGGCTGCGGTTCAAAGCCGGCGCTAGCAGGTTACTTAATGAGTTTGGTAATTGGCTCGCTGTGGCCTGCGCGCATCCCTGCCCTCCTGCTGCTGATGTGTGCAGGAACAGAGAGCGCCTGCCCCCCCCCCCCCCCCCCCTTCCACAAGCCTCCTCCATCTATTCCCCCACTGTTGGCATTATAAAGCGTTAGCATGCCGCATGTTAGGTTTCCACTCTGCTAAGTATGGCATATCAGCAACGGTGCGCTATGTCTCATTGCTATCTCTTGCATGCACACACACGCACGCACGCACACACACACACACACACATTTGACGCGTCGTATTCTTTATGCATCGTGCAGAAAACGCTCATCCAAACAAGCAATTTCTGCAGGATTTCCAGTTCTCCGCGTCTCGGCGGCAAATTCTGTGTCCACTTGATTCACATGTCCCACGACACAGACGAGGACGGACACGACACGCATTTCTGATCATTTTCCTTGTTTTTTTTTTTTGTTTTTTCCTGCACGTTTTTTCCTCAATGGGGATTTTTCTCTCTCCGTCTCTCGTATGGCATCACTGTACATCTCATAAAGTCACTCCGTCGCGATAATAGCTGGTAAAACAACAACATTTCTTTACATGACCTTCACGGTCGAGTTGTGACTGAGAGAAGTGTTTTCTCTTCTTCTTCTTCTTCTTCTTCCTCTTCTTTGTTTGTTTGGAGGAAGGTTTAATGGCTGTGGGGATGTGCTCCACTGAGGCTGACCTAATATATATTCTAGCCTAATGAGTGGGCTTCTCACCCTCTTCTTTCCCATTCATTTCAATTTTTGTAGCTTCTGGAGGAAGAAAATATTACCCAAAAAAAACCAACACAAAAAGCACAAATAAAGCCGGCGTGTTTTTAGTAAACGCAGTGTAAATGTAGCCGTCTCCGTGTGCAAGACTGCTGCCAAGCTTTTTATCTACTCCCACAGTGGAACAGTTGATTCTGAACGCTGTCGGGGTTGGAAGGCCAAAGCACAGCTAAGTGGCTCCTCTTGACCTCAGCACTGATCTCCAAACCGTCTGCTCCCACTGCCACACACACACACACACACACACACACACACACGCACACGCACACGCACACACACACACACACACCGATTTTTCTTTTCTGTTTTTATTTTCTTTTAACCATTCACTCACGAAACACAGTCTAATCTCATAACGCAGCCTCGACACCCTGACTGTGCGCCGTCTCTTTGAATAAGGCTTCTTCTTCCTCCTCCTCCTCCTCCTCCTCCTCCTCCTCCGCCGACACGCTGACCACAATCTTCTTATCATCTTTAGATGTAGTTAGTACGCCCGGCCACGAGTTGGCGCCGCTGGTCGATTTTGTAGTGGGACAGCGGGAGAAGACAAAGTGAGATTGTTGATACGGGGACTGTCAAAATAAAAGCACCAAGTCCCAGGAGAACTGTGAGTCGCGACGCTCCGCGGGCCGCCGCCGCCGCCGCCGTCGTTATTCTTCATCCACTGAGCACGTGCAGGAGGAACCGTTTACTCCCGCTGTGTTGCGCGGTGTCGGCGTTTCACGCCATCTTCACAGCGTTTTCAAAAAGTTGCGTTTTCCCGTCGTGTAAACGCAGCAAAAGTTTTCCGTTTTCACTTGAAACCGATGTTAAGAATGCGAACGTGGCTAGAACGCCGCCGTGTCTGTCGGTGACGCTGGTTAGAGGAAACGTCACTGTTGTCGTCGTCCGTCCGCCCGTTTCCACGACGACGTAGCGAGGGCCGGTCGTGTCGGCCGACGCCCGACACGCAGGGGGAGCGCCTTGCGCCTTGCGCCTTTTTTTTTTGCTTGAAATCCTCGCCGCGTAAACGGACCCATTGTTATCCGTCTGTAAAATAAATGGTTAAATCATGAGCTCACACACTGAGAGCAGCCGAGTGTGACCACGGGAGAATAATTGATTTTGTGTGTATTTATATATATATGGAGGCCCTCAGCAGCAGATTGAGCAAACAGACGCCATCATCTACAGTGAGTGGAGCTCGCTCGCTCTCTCTCTCGCTCTCTCTTTCTCTCTCTCTCTCTCGCTTTCTTTCTTTCTCTCTTTCTCGCTCTCTCTCTCTTGCTCTCTCTCTCTCCCTCTCTCTCTCTCTCTCTCTCTCTATCTCCCTCTCTCTATTTATCTCCCTCTCTCTCTCGCTCTCTCTCTCACTCTCCCTGTCTCTCTCTCTCTCTCTCTCTCTCTCTCTCTCTCCCTCTCCCTCTCTCTATTTCTCTCCCTCTCTATCTATCTCTCTCTATCTATCTATCAATCTATCTCTCTATCTATCTCTATCTATCTGTCCCTCTCTCTCTCTCCCTCTCTCTCTCTCTCTCTCTCTCTCTCTCTCTCTCTCTCTCTCTCTCTCCCTCTCCCTCTCTCTATTTCTCTCCCTCTCTATCTATCTCTCTCTATCTATCTATCAATCTATCTCTCTATCTATCTCTATCTATCTGTCCCTCTCTCTCTCTCTCCCTCTCTCTCTCTATCTCTCTCTCTCTCTCTCTCCCGCTCCCGCTCTCTCTCTCTCTCTCTCTCTCCCTCTCCCTCTCCCTCTCCCGCTCCCGCTCCCGCTCCCTCTCCCTCTCTCTCTCTCTCTCTCTCTCTCTCTTCCTCTCTCTCTCAGGCTGACTGATGCACTTCCACCCATTGTCCACACGGTGGCAGTGTGTGGAGGTGAGACGTCGCTGCACCAAGTGTGAAACCTTCACTTCTGGTGGCCTGGAAGTGCAAAACACAGCAAAACTTGAGAAAACACCACCAAATACAGAAAACACTCCCAAATAGAGAAAATATTTGCAAGTCAAAAAAAAAAACTACCAAATACAAAAAAAAAAACCCACTTACAAATAAAGAAAACTATTTGGTAGTTTGCTATTTTCAAAAAGCAGCAACGCTGCCGTCAGCAGGTGCCACACGTTTCCGTCGCGTCGTGGCGACTTTGGAAGTGTTTTCTCTCTTTGTTTCCTGTGTTGGCGAGCGTTTGTCCCTTCCAGGCCACCGTCCACATCGTGGCCTGTTCCGCACTGAACTGCTCGTCTGGTTCACATGAATGAGGCTCTGTTACTGTTACTGCCTGGAGAATCAGACACAGCTCGGAGAATGGAAACTCTCAGGGGGGGGGGCGGGAGGTGGATGGGGGGCAGTAAAATAGTGTCTGAGGTATTACACGTGCACATTTGTTTGCTCAGCGAGTTTACAAGGCGTACACCATTCGGTTGATTATTTTACAGTTTTATGAGCATTTCACACTCGGGTTTACTCTTGCTTTGGCTTCTCTCTCTTTCTCTTTTTTTTATCTTCTTCTTCCCCCTCTTCAGCGATCTAATGGAAACTGTAGAGCTCTCTGTGTGAATCCACACGTACGGCGAGCGTCTATTAAAAGCAGGTTTTATTCTCGCACGCTCTTTTCAAAGTCTGCAAACGAACGAGACATTTTCTAAGTCTTTTTTTTTTTTTTTTTCCTTTCTTTTTTTTTTTCCACGAAGCAAAATGAAACTCTGCTTTCTCACTACTAACATTTGATCAATTTATCTGCCAGGTGGCTGCCGCCTCCAGCTGGAGGCAGGTTTACTTACATTCGTTTTTTTTTTGTTTTGTTTTTTTTTTTAATTTTTAAAATATGCAATACTTTCACCAAATGGCTGCTGCGAGCAAGATTCCCTCTCCGGAGTATCTTGTGTAGCTTGGCAGAGAGATTCGACATATGTACCCTACAAGTGTCTTGCTTTCCCCGGCGTCTGCGCGGCTGCCAAACGTGACTGTGAATAGCTGCGTAAACAAGATGGCCGCGTGAGGCCAGACCTCGCGCCCAGCGCCTAAAGTCAAACACCAACTCTTTGGTTTCGACGGCAAATAAAGGCCTGCTAGGTAGCACATCTTTATATTGAATCCTTCCACACTTTCAGTCTCTCGTCGCCCCCGACAACGTCATTCAATAGAAAAGTGTAAGCTCCACCTTCTTTTAAGTTGAATTTGCTCTCTGTCAAGTGCTATTATTTTTTTTTTTGTTGTTGAACTAAAGAGCCCCCCCCCCCCCCCCCCCTCCCAGAAAAAAAACCCTAGAATCTCCATCCCCACCGGTGCAGTTCTCCATGTTGAGTCGAGTCATTTCCTCGCAGTTACTTTGTTGGGAAGATTGAAGAGGATTGTTTTATTGCTTCTGCTTCAAACCCCCTCCGGGCTGAATCTGTGTTTTAATTAGTCGCGTAAGACCCCGTTTTCCCTTTTGGAACACGCACACACACACGCGCACGCACACACACACACACACACACACACACACACACAACTTGTAAAGTGTTCTCTGAATCCACCAAGGCTAAAAGAGGCAATGAATGAATTGAAGTCAGGGGTTTTTTTTTTTGGTTTGGTGTGTGTGTGTGTGTGTGTGTGTGGTGGTGATGGGGGGGGGGGGGGGGGGGGCACTCGGCCTCAGTATGAGGAACAGTAACTTGAAGCAGCAGCCACACTGAGCCTTTGTTCTTTATGGGTGTAGTAAGTGTGGCGAAGACGGTCGTGGCTTTCAAGCTCCATCTGGAGGGAGGAGAAGCAGCGTTGGAATTTTGCAACGCGGGAAAGAAAGAGTCTCTCAGATAATACCTGCTGGAAGAGTCTCGGCTCAATCTAGCACATGCACTCCTTTCCTTCCTCTTCCCTTTTTTTTTTTTTTTTTTTTTTTTTTTTTTACTGTGTTGGCACCAGGGAAGTTAGCTTGTTACACTGTCGAGATTTAGTCATGTGTTAAAGTCGAGCTTCTGAAGTCCGCCCCCACCGCCTCTCCCTCCCCTCTGCTTTACAAGTCTGTTTTCTTCTCCCGTTCCCTTTTTTTTTTTGTCTTTCTCCTCTCTCCCCCCCCCTCCCTCCTTCAACTTGTCTGCTCATCCCTGGTGAATGTATTAAATGAAGTTACTAGATATGAGTGCTTAAGAGGCCAAGGCCTCTGAGGCTTGCCAAGTCTCTGGCAGGCTTGGCTTCAGTCATCCATGTCACTTTTTCTGTTGTTTCAGCTACTGGCTGACTTATTTGTATTGCTGAGCACTTTCTCTCCCTCTCTCTCTCTCTCTCTCTCTCGCTCTCTCTGTTTCTGTTTGCTGCCTCTGCCTGGCTTGTTTTTCCTCCACTGTGTAGAAATCGGGCCTCAAACAGTTTGTGTCAGCCACAGCTTTTGTTAAGTATTCATTTTTAATGAGCGTAAGTGGCTGCAACACCATATAAACCGTAAATGGAGTAGTCGGAGCAAAAAAGGGCGAGGGGGGGGGCATATAGGGCTTTGATTCACTGGTAGTGTTCCAGTCGTTTTTTGTTTTTGTTCGGTAACACGTGTACTAATTGACGGGTTGAGATTAAGGAAACATTTTTATTTATTTATTTTTAAATAAACACGTCGGCTCACGCGGGGGAACAGTGAGTGTTGTTGCAGGAGAGTGATTTTTTTTTTTTTTTTTTTTATTTCCTCTGAATTGAGAAACAAGTAGCCAGCTTTTGTTCTGCCCGGGGATCGAAGGCACTATGGCTGGAGAGGAGGAGGGGGAGGAGGGGGAGGAGGGGAGGGGGGGGTTCAGCGAAAAGGTATTGTGATGGGCCGTTTGAATGCTGAGCAGAATTGAATAGACACAGTCAGCTTCCCAGATACATGCTTAGGCCTGTAGAATGTGGAGTGCTTTGCTTGTAACTGCACCGGTTGTCTCCTTTCATTATCGGTTAATGGTGCCCAACTTGACAGAGCCGTGTGATAAACAGAGGAGGCTGTGAAATCCTGGAGGTGGAGTTCTCGTCCGCCTGATAATGGGATCTCATCTGCCGGTGGTGGTGGTGGAGGAGGGGGGGGGGGGGGGGCTGCACTGCCTCCAGAGTGGATTCACTGCTCACCCCTTCACCGCCGTCTCGGGCCACTGGAGCCTCGCGCTGAACTAAAATGGTGGCGTTTGACTCGCTCTTACCGAGGAATGTGGGCAATTTGCACGCTTTCTTTTTTCTTTTTTTTTCTGCCCCGTGTGTGCTGAACATTCAAACACACATACATTTCCTACCCACCATCCTCCCCCCCCCCCCCCACCTCCACCCCCCTGCTTTTATCAATCCGCAGAATGTGTGTAAATATCATCAACGTTGACCTTGTGAAACGTACACATGCTGGGATAAGGGCGGAGCTGCCTGTGGTGTCGGGTTACTGTGTGGAGGAGGGCTTCTTCTTCTTTTTTCTTTTTTTTTTTTTACCAGCACTTTGTTGCACTGCACACCAGCAAAGACAACCCCACTTCTCCCCACACACACACACACACCGCCATTGAAAGGAAGAGGACCAACGTGGTTTTTCCAGCACAATGAATGCCCACCCCCCCCCCCCCCCCCCCCCACCCTCAACTGGGTTTCTATTGATCCTCCCCGTCGCTCCCTCCTGCTGCAGAGAGCAGCCCGATGCACACACTATTTGCTTTAGTTAATTGGATTCTGACAGTGATCCAATATCATGTTTAAAGACAATGAGGATGTGTCGTTTGCTTCTCACTCGGGGAAGAATGGAAATCGCCTTATTAATTTCCAACATGACGCCGTCCGTCTTTGTAGTCCTACACGTGTAGCGGAGAGAGGGACCGCTGTGGGTTTTACCTCCGCTTTAAAAAAAAAAAAAAAAAACGCAACAAAACGAGACCTTGGAACAAAACCAAGGATCACATTTTACAGGATGAGTGAGGGGAAGGCATAAAAAAAAAAAAAAAAAAATACTGCCTCCCAAATATGGCTAATGGACTCGTCGCATTATCATCCCTGCTCGTTTCTGCCTTTTTAATGGGTGGGGTGACTAATTAATTCATTATACACCAATGCAAATGAGCTCCACGAGCCTGAGCAGCCTCCTCTGGTACGTTTCTCATGTTTCCAGATAGAAACCAGCAAACCTGTGTGTGAGACAAAAAAAAACCCCATTATTATTTACAGAAGTATTAGTTATTACTGGATGCTTCCATTTGTCTTCGGTGTTTGCAGCGACGAAGTGCCGTCTAAATATGTTTCAGATAAAAAATCAGCCTACAACATGTAGACGGTTCCGTTATTCACATAAAGAAAGAAACGACTGCTTTATTGCGTTCGTCAGTGTTTTCAGTCACGTCGTCATTGGTCGGCTCATCGTGGCACACAAACACCTTGTACGTAAAATAAAAAATATATATATAAAATAGAAATCAGCAATCTGTAGGTGTGAAGGAGGTGTCAGACGTTGGTTGTGTTTATTTATAGAGAAACCATCACTGCCACTTATTAGCTATTACTGGAGGCTTTCATTGTGCCGGCTTCAGTGTTTCAGTCACATTTCCTGGAGCGTTATCGCTGATCGGTTCATCATGGTGGAAACACACACACACACACACACACACACACCACACACACACACACACACACACACACACACACACACACACACACACACACACACACACCCCTGCAGGGCTGCCATCAATCACCCCCCCCCCTCTCTCCTCCTCCTCCTCCTCCTCTTTGTCCCTGATTATTTGAATCCAGTCCATGTTTTTGTTTCGCTCAGTGTTTTTTTTTTTTTTTTCCTCCTCTTCCTCCTCTCTCTTTCTCTTTTGGAGTGTTGCTCGGTGTAATTCTCCTCCACTAGTGTCTGGATAAAGAAAGACTGGGTCAGCCATGTGGATGCGTCTGTGTAACAGCTGAAGAGGAGGAGGAGGAGGAAGAGGAAGAGGAGGAGGAGGAGGAGGAGGAGGAGTGGAGGGCTTCACAGAGACGGAGGGAGCGATAGGGAGAGCTGGAAGTGTGTGAGAGCCATCGGAAAGAGAGTGTGTGAGTGTGTGTGTGCGCGCGCGCGCGCGTGTGTGTGAGAGAGTGTATGTGTGTGTGTGTGTGTGTGGAGGAAAGAAAAAAAAAAAAAAAGGAAGCCTGTTAACGGTGAAACTCTGGTTTCCTGCGGATCGGATCGAGAAACGAGCTCCTCGGGACTTTTATTGTGGGTTTTTTTTTTTTTTTTTTTTTTTTTTTCCTCCTCCCGGTGTCTCGCCGTTAAGGAGAGCCGCCGCACCGGGAGACGAGCTCCGGTCCTCTCCGCCGTTTCATGGCTCTATTCCGGGGGATCGGTGAAGTGAAGCCGCCTTTTGTTGAAGCCAGCGTCCGCCCGAGCCGCCCCGTGTGGCCGGCCGCGTCCCCCCGGCTCCTCGAACCGTCGCCGGCCGCCTCGGAGTGACCCGGGTCCTGGATCCGGTCCAGCCCGGGACAACGATCGCCGGGGTTTTTTTTTTTTGTGGTCGGTTTGTTTTTTTTTGTTTTAGTTTTTTTATATCTATTTTTTTTTTTATTCCCCAACTAGTTTTGCAGCAGTCTGCGGGACTCCCAAGAATCAGCAGACTGGCGGGTGAGTAGTTGAGTAATGATGATAGTAATAATTATTATTATTATTTTTCCCGGAGGAGAAGCGTGTGTGTGACCCTGGGGGGGAGAGAGGGGGGAGAGGAGGGGGGGGGGGGGGGGGATGCTGCTTTCTGGGTCTCTGCTTTCTCTCAAAGTTGGCCTGCATTGTTGCTCCAAACTTGGCCGCCCGGCTCTGTGACCCGGGACTGGCCTGGGACCGGCCTGGGACCGGCCTGGGACCGGCCTGGAACCAGGTCTGGAGCCTCGGGTGGCTTTGGGACGAGGCAAAACAAAAGGAAAGCTTCTGCGACCAGGACGATCCCTGCTGGGAAAAGTTTCACGAGATCTGTGGTTGCAAACATTTAACTTTATCTGGTGGTGCCCCCCTTCCACCCCCCCCCCCCCCCCCCACCCCCACCCCCCCTTCAGCCTCACATCTGCTGCTGGATCTTGTCATAAATACAGTATTTGTCTTTGCTGCTGTGTGTAAAAGTGAGGAACCGGTTTGTAAACTGTTGAAGGACCACCAAATTGACTTGACCCCCCCCCCCCCCCCTTCAGACCCCAGAGGATGAACTCTGGCCTGAGCACATGCAGCTCTCACTGTGGGAAGAGAGGGGGTCTGTGCCTGTTGTTGAAAAGAGTGTGTGTGTGTGTGTGTGTGTGTGTGTGGTGGGGGGTTCTGGTGTGTGTGTGTGTGTGTGTGTGTGTTTAGGAGGTGGCAGCTTAGGATTTGAAAGGGCACTACAGTTATTTGTCTGAAAGGCAGCTTATCTGGTGTTTCTGGGTTCTGCAGGAGGAGTGTCTGTTTACTTAAAAAAAAAAAAGAAGAAAGAAATAAAGAGACACTGTAAATTGTGTGGCAGCATGTTCTTGATGTCAGGAGCTCAATCCACAAGGAAAACAAAGACATCTGCAGCCTGGAAAAGGTTTCAGTCCAGCTAAAGAGAAGCTGTAATTGCCGTATAATAGCAGCTTCTCGCTCCACTCTTACATGGACTCAGTTGTTGCGTCACTAATTGCGAGGAGCTAATCTCAAGCTCGCCCAGCTTCCTGTGGCTCTTTCAGTTTGTTGTGGTTTTTTTTGTCCCCCCCCCCCCCCCCCCCTCTCTCTCGCTGAGAATTGACCTCCAGCTTAATGATTCCGATGTGATTAATCCACTTGAGTGGGACCATCGGCTCATGGATATAAAGCAGGAAGAGAAAACGACTGTTGGGACTGTAATTCAACTCGTCCAGACACCGTTTGAGGCTCGGCCAGATTTCAGAGTCACGTGATCATGTCGTTTAATATTTAACAGTTGTTTGTGCCCTTTTATTGTGCGACACTGTAACTTCATTCTGTAATCACAGACTTGAGTTCCTCCTCAGATCTCTTGAGGAGGTTTACAGATGTCGTGTCTTTGAGTGTATTTGTGCTCCACCAATGGCTTTTATGGGGGAGGAGGGGGGGGGGGGGGGCATGTTCCAGAAGGAAATGATGGCGTGAGAGTGAGACTTCTGGTTTAAAGTGGCGATGAGGCTTCGGCCACGTCCGGCCCTTTTTTAATCGGTGCGACAGGAGCAGCAGTTTGACAGGAATGATAATAACAAGGCAGTTTTCGATGTGGGTGACGTGTGATGGCCATCTCGCCCGTCACGTGGGAAAACTAGCATAGCCCGTCTTTCTGAGCACATCTTGAACCTTCCCCTCCCCCCCCCCCCCCAAGAGGTTAGGAGATCCATTTAGTTTCACTGCTTGCGGAAGTGGTTTCCTGTCGTAATGGAGTCTCGTCCGCCAGACCCGACTTGTTCCGCAGCGTGGGACCCGTTGCGAGGAGACGGCGTGCGGCGGCTCGCCGTGGGCCCCCGCTGGCAGACGACGCCGTAGCCGGTTCGGATCTTAATTACGTACACGCCGCCGCCGCCATACTGTTATTTCAAGCGTCTCTGTTTTGGAGCGTTTCATCCCGGTGCGTTGGTGGAGGAGTCAGATCTGATGTGCAATTTGATCCCAGTCCTTGGGCCTGTGTTGTTGATTCATGTAAACCAGGGGAAGCATAGTAGTGGTGTGAGTCACAACCCCCCCCCCCCACCCTCACCCCCCCCTCCTTCACAAACACAAGTCTCACCGCTGACAAGGTACAGAGCCAGTGAAACATTGTGAGTGTCAGCTCTGAGGAATCTAAAGGGCCGACATCCGGATCAGAGAGGCCGTTTGTGTCCGTCCAGAGCGAGAGACGCTTCATAGGGTGAAGCTGGAACGGCTGTGGAGCTGCTCGGAGGCGGCTGGATGTTTGACAGGGCATTGGAGAAGCGTTATTTAATCTGCTCGCATGATGGCCCTCTCTGGAGTCGCACCACGCTGGCCTCTTTTTTCCTTTTTTTTTTTATTTATCTCCCTCCCCGTGTCAGGATGATGGCAGTTTGTGGCTGCTAGAGAAACACTGAGGTCGCCTGTCTGTGTGTGTTTTCTGACCCGGCATGATGTAACGCGTAAAGACTCGGGGGGGGGGGGAGGCGATGTGTAATTGATGCAGCATTGACGGGCTTCTCATTTTTTCCCCCTCCTCTCTGATGAGAAAGTCTTGATGTCTTTTCCATTTGGATAACGGTCCGACTGGAACTGCAAAGAAACGACGCGGCCGTTGTTGGAACACGTGTGGCACATGGCACAATAAAACACACGGTTGTGAATCTATCTCACCCGCCAGGTGTTATTTGTAGCCGCCCTCCCACTTGTGACCCCGGCGATTATAGGAATGCAGGCAGAGCTCCCAGAAGCCAGGTGGGGGGGGGGAGGAGTCACTGGGAAGTCACGGCTTCCAGGCCATCGTTGCTTCCATTTTCACATCCATACTCGGGGTGGGGGGGGGGGGGTTGGGGTTGTGCCCGATGATAAATCTTTGGACAGGTTTCATTTACTAAATGGATCGGGCTCGCTCGGCGTTTCGTGACCCGCGGGGCCCTTTGCAGATAGCGGCGTACCACCGACTCATTTAGAATACATTAGCCCGGGTTGACACGGCGCTCCTGGAACGCTGCGGAGGAGGAGGAGGAGGAGGCAGTACCCCCTGGTGGGGGGGTCCTGGAATGGAGCCGTGGAGGACCGGTGAGGTGCGCTTTTTATAAAAAAAAAAAAAAATCCCATCCGGTTTGTTGTGTTCACCGAGGACCAGCTCATATCTTTAATTAACAAGAACCTCTGGAGCCGGCAATGAGTGAGGAATTGGGGTAATTGAAAACAGCCCCCCCCCTCTAACCCCCCCCCCCCCCCCCCCCATGTCTGAACACCCTTAAAGCAGCTGAGCCCATCAGAGGACACTTTTCACACATGTTAGGGGGGGGGGGGGGGGGGCATCTGGGCCTCATCAATTCAGTGCATGGTCATAAAGTAGAATGGCGTTCCCCACGAGGGCGGGGGAGGGGACACACACACACACACACACACACACACACACACACACACACACACACACACACACACACACACACACACACACACACACACACACACACACACACACACACACACACACTTCCGCCTGCATACGAAGTTAAAACACTGCCGGTGATGAGATGAAGGTTAATAAATCTCAGTCCAGAAAAAAAATGGAATCCATTTCTATTCCGTCACATCATCAGCAAACCTCCTCAGAAAACGAGATGCGAAACAAGACGTCATGTTCTTGTCATCGCTGGTTGTTGTTTTTGTCTCCCCCCCCCCCCCCCCCCCCGTACAGATCGTAAGTCAGATGCGTGTCTGTATCCATGAAGTGTGTTGTGTTGTGATGAGAGCAGTGTGTGTTCAGGTGCCCGCCTCACAACCGCTCGCCTGTCGGATGATCACATGGCGGCAGCGGGGGAAGCGTTTCATATCCTATTTTAGCAAGTAAACATTTAATGTGTTTAAATGTACCACGGCTTTTATTTATGCATAGAATCTGCTGTTAAGTGTGAATTATACATTAGGGCCATGAATAATGCATCGGTGGCGTTCCTTAATGATTTCTTGCCAGGCGGGCGCGTCGCAATATTTGCTGATAAATTCACCCATTGATCTCGCTGGTTGTTTAAAACCGGGCTCGTTGGAGGGGGGTGTTTACTCCGATTTGTGTTTTTAAGGACGTAATCAAAAAGCAAGCTAATTGTCTGTGGTTGTTTTAAAAAAATGGAAGAAAAAAAAACAAAACAACAAACAAACAAAAAAACAAAACCAGGACGTCTTTTCAACTTGACAAGCAAACCCGAAGGAATTAACACAGAATGCGATTCAGCTCGAATCTTTTTTTCTTCTCTGCAGATAATAGTGACTTTATTTTCTTTCTTTCTGTTCCAATGTAAGAGCAAGGTTAGTTTTTTTTTCTTTTCTTCCACACTGTTGTCTTTATGGCAGCTCTTATGGATGAGTTGTTTACCCCCCCCCCCCTCCTCCCCCTCCCTCGATCAATGTCCTATTACACGTTGGTCTTTGTGTACTTGTGGCCATTACGCCACAAAGTGAGCTCGCTGGAAGAGCCCAGTCTAGACAATGTCTGACGGGTCTGTAATTCAGCCCCGCGCGCGGCAAAGGTTCCCTTTTGATACTGTGTCTTATTGGCAGCGGTCTTAACAGCCGCGCCGAGCCAGATTATTGGCACATTATCCTTATAGCGCCGCGAGCCGAGCGCCTGCGCTAAGCCCTGGAAGCACCGCCTGTTACTGTGCAGATATATTGCTTGTCCACACAATGAGAAAATATTGACTTGTTGTCACTCATTCATTTGATTAGTTGTGCGGCGGATTCTGCTTTCATTTGTCGCCGTGGCAACGTAAATAGGGAGAAGGGAGAGAGAGAGAGTGAGAGAGAGAGAGAGGGGAAGAAAAAAAAAAAAAAAAAACAGCAGCGTAATGAAGCACCCGCGGACGATCACATCTGGAAAAAGTCTCCCGGAGCAGGAGTGAATGTCTTTATCACTCATGGTGTATCATTGGCACTTGTCAGCTCAGCCAGTATCCCACAGAAAAGCAAAACGTTTGACAGCTTTTCTTTTTTTTCCCTTCCCTCCCCTCGCCGCACAATGTGCAGCTGTGTGGAGTGATGTACTCCAGCAATTCCACTTTGATTCCGCGGCTCAGCTGAGTGAGATTCATCCGTATATTTACACTGCCGGGCTGGTTACTTCATTTTTCTTTTGTCTGCGAGAAGAGCAGCTTAAAAGCGGTCGGCTGTTGTGTGTGTGTGTGTGTGTGTCTATGTGTGTGTGTGTGTGTAAGCCAGGTCATAACAAGAGCACCTCGCATTTAATCAGCAGGATTCATCAGTGGCCTTGTTCTTGTGAAAAAAATAATGAGGTAGACAGTGAGGGCTGCCCCGGGCTGCATGTAGGGAGATGATCTCTCTGAACCGGCAAATCAGTTCTGTTTTTTTTTTTTTTTTTTAATGCTAAAAGGACGGGCTAATGACCGTTCTTGATGTGTGCCAGTGCTTTAAGTTAACTAGCGTTAATTCACAGAAAGATCTAATGGGCTTGATTGTCAAGCTGAGCCGAGGCAGCCAGTGAGAGGCTGGAGGAGGAAGAGGAGGAGGAAGAGGAGGAGGAGGAGGAGGAGGAGGAGGAGGAGGGGTGTAATTGTTTTTGCTGGCGGTGTTTCTCTCTGGAAGGGATGACTGCACAATCCAGATATGTAAACAAGAAGAACCTGAAAAGGCAATATGCTGATACCTTGTCTGTTTTTCTCTTGATCAACCCGGCTTTTGAAATGAAATTTCTTTTTTATTTCTTTTTTTTTTATTTTGTTGTTGTTGCTGTCGTTTCTTTTTTTTTTTTTTGCTAAGCTCTGCCCAAACACTCCTTTTTGGATCCATCTTGGCAGTAATGATTGTTTCACAAACCGGTGTCTGCTCAACTGTTTCAAAAACATGCAAATCACATGTGGAAAGTGGAGATCTTGAGGAGTCGTTAACTTTGTGACACAATAAGAGGGCGAGGTGAAGACAACAGACGCTCCAAAGGGTTTGATGATGCTCACTGGAGCGTGACACTTTTGTTTGGTTTTTTTTTTTGTTGTTGTTGTTTTTAGTGCGGCAAAGGATCTCATCGTGTCGGCGTCTCGTTCGCTACTTTAATTTGACGCCGGGGTATTTATCCGGTAGTCATTTTCTTCGCACAAAACCCAAGATCTGTGGTTTATCGGGCCGCGGCCGAGGAGGCCGGCCTCGTCGGTTTCATCCAGACGGCTCAGCTCTGTGCCAGGGGGGGGGGGAGTTTGATAAGGATCAACTTCAAAACCCACCAGGAAGCCGTCCAGTGTGCAAACACTTAGTTTTTTTTAGGGGGGGGGGGTGTTTAGAGCTGGAAGTCGGCGAAGGGGTGAGACTGGACATCTGTCTCTCGGTGATCTCTAACGCCCACAATCCCTCCCACAGACGGGCGGCTTTGGCGCTGCAGCGGCACACCGGTTGCCGCGGCGCAACCCCAGCCGCCCACAACGCAGTGGCTTATCTCGCCAGCGTAACAAACGGCGAGGGCTGACAGAGAGGACGGAAGGCAAATGGGACGCGGGGGTTGGGGGGGGGGCCTTAAAAGCCCCCGCGTCCGTCGCGGCCCCACTTCAAAATGGAGGCCTTTGTTCTGAGATTGCTGGAGAGGACATCACAGCGAGGGAGCAGCACATCTCTTCATCCTCAAACACACTCACTCCCACTCGGTCGGTGTGCTGCGGGTGGAGGAGATCCTCCGCCCGATAGGGCTTCACAGAGCCGCCGCCGCCGCCGCCGTCCTCCGGGACGCGGCTGGCTGACGGGAGCGCCGCGGCCCCCGCCACGCCGCTGATTAAAGGAACACTTGTAGAATAATCCTTTTATATACGTTAGGCCTTTGTTGTGGCGGCGCCCCGAGTCGGCTGGGGCCACAAAACAAAAAAATACCAAATAAAGCCCCCAATTTGGATTTTTTTTAAAAATGGCGATCACCTTGCCGCTGCGCTAAGATAAATATTTAATGGCAGGGTGGCTGAAATAGAGCCGTTACAGACTGCTGGTGAGAAATTGAGCTTCTATTTAGAGCCCATACTGTTCCATAAAGTCACGGCATTGGTCGACAGCCCAAGGTTATTAGTGTGGTGTGTGTGTGTGTGTGTGTGTGTGTGTGTGTGTAGCGTGTCAGTGGGCTGCTGAAGAGGTCTCACTCTTTTCTTGCTGCAGTGATATGAAGGAGAGAGATGCACTCAGTCTGTTATTGAGCATTCACTCATGAATCCTTGATGGATTATGGCTCTGCGTGTGTGTGTGTGTGTGTGTGTGTGTGTGTGTGTGTGTGGGTACACAGGTGTGTGTGTAGTGGCAGCAGCACTACACTTAATGCACAACAGCAATGCTACTCGGGCAGCAAGTTGACACGAGCTATTTGTGAAGAAAGAAAGGAAGAAAGAAAAACAGCCAGCTGTGTGTGTTTCCCCTTTTTTTTTTTTTTTTTACTACCTCAGTTTTGCTCGGTTTCATTCCACATGATCCCTGCCCTCTGGGTACTTGTTGGATGTCGTTCACGTCATGCAAAATTGATTGCGAGGGTTTGCATCAGTGCAGGATGAAGTGATCACTGTGTGAAGACGGATTTGCCCGCGTCTGTTCTGCTAACCTGACGCTTTACACCCCGGCTGAATGGAGCCTGGAAATTGCTATCAGTCTTGCTTTTAGATTTTTCTTTTTTTCTTTGCCGGGGATTATGAAGTGAAGCCCGCATTAGGGCCCGGGCGACGATCGCGGCTCTGCCTGATTCATCCTGTTTACTCGTTACATGACGGCTGCGGTGGAAGTCTTGACTTTCAGCTACTGAGTACCTTGCTTTTTTGGTCACTTCTTATTCATTTCAGTGGTTTTCCCCCCCCCCACCCCACCCCGAGGGCCCCCGATCGGCCCGGCGAGTGGCCACCGTCCTGCCTCTCGGTGTAGGAAACACAGCAGAGTCCTTGAAGCACTTCCCGCCGCCGCTATCGGATTAGCAGCTGCCTCTCCAGGCCTCATCTGCACAGATTGAGCGGCGAAATCAATGAAGCTCTTAGTGCAAAGCTATTCGATCAGGACTGGCTTTGCTACTGCTGATCACAGATTATTTATTTATTTATTTATTTCCCCTGCCAAGCTACAAAAAGAAAACAAAAAGACAAACATTGTCACGTCCATGTCCGATGCCCCCCACACTCTCAGCCCCTCCTCCTTGCACGGACATGAATTAGGATCCTTGTCAGACTCATTATTGAATAGTTGGGTTGCTGATAGGAGGCGTAGCGATGGAGGTGTAGCGACGGAGGTGTAGCGACGGAGGTGTAGCGATGGAGGTGTAGCGATGGAGGTGGTGAACTGCTGTGTAAAGTGATCCAGCCAGTTTTTGCTGAGTGTAGCAGGAGCGGTGCCTTTCTTTTTTTTTTTGTCCAGCAGAGCAACTGGCATCATAAATAAGGTAGGAGCATGTTTTTAGAGGGATGAGGTGTCTGCTGCCTCGGCGGCGAGCCGGGGGGGGGTTGGGATGGGGGGGTTGAAGGGCAGATTGACCCTCTTGTTCCGGAAAACGAAAAGCAGACTCTCTATTGCCCCTTGTTCCCCATTAATTATTGTTTGATGCTAATAACCGGGGTCGAGACGGGTGGGGGTGGGGCATGTTATGAAACGTAATTATTCAATGCAGCATTACCCCCCCCCCACCTCCACCCACACCCCACCCCCCCCCACCCTCGTCCTCAAAGAGGAAGCTGCCTGGCTGTCAATTGAGTGCAGCAGGCAAAGATGTCCCCTCAGCCTTTTAAGGAGGGGACAGGAGGGAGTGGGGTGAAGGACGCCATTTGCCCCGGTGATATATGAGGAGAGACAGCGATATATGTAAGGAGCTGCTGAAAGAAAGATAGAAGGTCATGGCACATTACACTCCAGCCATTTATTGGCTGAGCACACAGTCTGACCTGGACTGCAAATACAGTCGCTCAGCAGCCGCAGCAAATTTTTTTTTATTTTTTTTGTTTTGTTTATATACCTTTTCGCGCGCATGTCAGTGCCCTACACATTTCAGATTGACATATGTGTATACACGCGGATGAATGCAGCACTGTCGTGGAAAAACTCACTCAGTGGCTTTTTCTTTCCTTTTTTTTTTAAATATATATATATATATAAGCTTTGCAGAAGCTGTTTTAACAAGAGCACACCACCACCAGCACCAAGCTGCCCTCCTGGATTTTCAGCACAGGAGCCCATTTCCTATGCATGAACGCGACATATGGCGCTTAAACACAACGCGAGCGCGGGATTAGTTAACAATTTGCGTCCCATAACATTGTAGTAATTTAGTGCAGTATGAACAGTTACTCCCGCACGAGGCTTTTCTCCATATGGCGGTTTGGTTATAAATTAGCAAAGCAAATTGTTTAGGTGACATCCTTGGGGGGGGTGGGATAAAACAAAACAAAACATTCTGTGCGCCTGTCTCTTTAAGAGGGCAAGGTTGTAAAGGTTACTGTGGCGCCGGTTTAATTCAAATGCCAACTTTGTTGGGAGTTCTTACACAAAAAGCACATTTAGGAATGGAAAATTTGAGAGTGGTGAGTTTTATTTTCTAATCAATTTGCCAAACTGATGGGAGTTTGGTTGAAAAAAACACAAAATGGAGGGGATGGTAGTCGGTAGGCACATGCAAAAATGTCACCAGGAAGCTTCCCGTCCTCGTTAATGACTCGTCGGTGGCGGGGGGGGGGGGGAGCGAGTCGGGCCTCGGCGGTCGCAGCCTAACATTAACATTCCAAGAATATCTGAGGCTTATTCGCGGCCGCGCGGCCGCGCAGCCGCGCAGCCGCGCAGCCGCGCAGCCGGCTCGGTTCACCTTCAGCTTTAAACACAAAGACAACAAGGCAGCCACAGTTGCGTGCTGCTGCCCAGTGTCCAATGTGCCACTGCCGTTGCGTGGTGACGGCAGCGACGTGTAATCCGGTGTATCGCCGTCGCCGGGTGCCGGGAGACACGAGGAATATGCAGCTTGTGTTTGCTGGAGGCAGAACAGACTATCAGTCGGGGATCAAGTCTCCATTTCACACATGAACAGGCAGAGTTAATCTGAGGATCACTACTGTACACCGCGTAATGCCCAGACTCTAGTCTCCATTTTGGTCCAAAAGCCCATTGTTATTGGCCCCCTGCTGTTAATATTTGTGGAAAATAGCTTCCTGTTTCTTTTTTTTTTTTTTGAGCTAGAGACTATATTTAGAGGAAGACGTGAGCATTTTGTTTGTGGCTCAAGTGGTTAAAGCACACAGGTCTGACAACCTCAGACTCTTTAAAATTAATTGTGTATATTTGGTGTGTGTGTCAGTGTGTGTGTGTGTGTGTGTGTGTGTGTGTGTGTGTGTGTGTGTGTGTGTGTGTGTGTGTGTGTGTGTGTGTGTGTGTGTGTGTGTGTGTGTGTGTGTGTCAGCGTGCTGTTAAGAGGCCCAGTCCAGCCACTGCATGTTTTATGAGCTGTCCACAGAGGATATGGGAGCTCTGTGCTCAGATCCTGCTGCTGCTGCTTCTTCTTCTTCTTCTTCTTCTTCTTCTTCCAGCAGTGTTTTCATCACTCCTGGCCACTTCCCTCCCCTTCTCTTCTCTTTTCTCTTCTCTTCTCTTCTCTTTTGATGACGAGGGTGAGGAAACGCATCCAGGATCAGACAATATTTACAGCGCGGCTCGTCTGTGGCTACAGTTTAAGAAGCGAGGCTTCGCTGCACAGATTCATCATTCATATTATCCCCCCCCCTCCCCCCTCCCCTCTGCTCCCCCCTCGGCCGAGGATCACCAGCCTGGTGGATGACAAGGTTGAATGCTACACTGCATATTGCCCCCCCCCCCCCCCCCCTCCTCCACCTCTTCCTTAAACAAACACATTTCCTAACGTGTGTTCCGCGGCGCCCGGTGAGTCACGGCTCTGGTTTGGCGAGATTAGCACGTGCGGCGGGAGGCAGACAAAAGGGGGAACGCCGCGTTTCGAGGACTCCTCCTTTTGTTTTATCTATTTATTTATTTTTTTCGCAATGGCAATCAGTCAAGCCGTTTGGCTGCGGCGGCGGTTGGTGTTTAGACGAGAGGCGTTTGCATATGAAATAATAGGCCTTTTCTAATTAGAGGTAATACCGTCCCGCGGTTTTCCGGAGGTGGAGGTGCTTGTTTTGTTTTGTTTTGTTGTTTTTTTTGGGGGGGGGGGGGGGGGGGGCCCTGGATCATTATAAGACTTTGAAAGGAGGGATTGTCCTCCGCCCTCCGACCATCTGCTCCACAACGGAGCGCGGTTCGCCACCATGAAGCTTAATAATTTAGGCGGAAAACAAAACAATAGTTTTGTGTACTGACCCCGATGGCTTTGTTTTTTTTTTCGGGAGGGGCCGTTCTTGAAGACCGTCCTTCAGTCCTCCTCCTCCGTCAAGTCTGAACCCTCCAGCCCACTTATCTGCCACTCTAGTCTATTTATGCGAGTTTCTCCTCGGCGTTTGGCTCGTCACTCTGCGTGGCACCGTGACGAGAGTAGCTGGAGGATGTAGGGCAGCCGTACGAATACATTCCCTCCACTCTCACACACTCGTTTAGACTGTAAGTCGGGGGTTTATTTGAGCTGATGGATGGGATCGTTAGGCTGATGGGCAGATCGTGAAGCAAAGTGAGGATATTTGATTGCGGAATATCGGGAGAAAGTAGTCTGATTGAGCGCTCGCATGTTCAAATCTCCAGTTCTTTCCTTCTTCTTTTTTTTTATTGTGTGTGTCTGTGGAAATGTCACGTCTCCTGCTCCTCCTGCTCCTGCAGCCATGAAGAAGTGTACACATTTAATTTACAAATCACCTTTGAATATGTCCCTCGCGACCTCGCTTACCTTTGGGTGCATTTCCATTACAACAGCATAATTAACACCCCCCCCCAAAAAAAAATTGAATTGTCAGTGCCTCACTGGCAGTGAAAGACAAGAAAATCCTTTGAATCCGGCAAAGAAAAAGGAGAGAGAGAGAGAAAAAAAACAAAACCCCTGTCCACAGATCTTAGGAGGAAGTCAATCATGGAGGCTGTGTCTACTGCCACACAGCTCCCATTCTCCGCTCCT